>NC_046657.1:74362831-74365259 GCF_010883055.1 Belonocnema kinseyi | reverse complement strand
TATCGATAATTTTGAAACTTTTGAAAAATGTGTAAATTTTCAAAAAGAAATTATTCATGTTTTGGCATATTCTAGTCAAATTGTAAATATAGATACATATTATATATTTTTCAGATCAAAATCCGACCTCATTCGAACGCTGGAAAGTAAAAAATCCATGGCTTAGTTTAACCAATTGCAATCAAATGATTTGTAGGATATGTACTGAAGCCTGCAATAAAAAGTTGGTAACTCATTTCACACAGGCTGATCTGGCAGCGAAAGAAACGTGGGTAGAAAAGGGATTCGAAAATTGGAAACATGGTGCTGAAAGAATTAAAAAACACTCGAAGTGTTCGCTTCACATTACTTGTGCAGAAATTTTGAATCATCATGGAAAAGTTAACGTTCTGCAGCATTTATCAACTGCACTTCAGAAAGAAATGATGGACAACTGCGCGGCTTTGAGGAAGATTTTCAGTACTCTGAGAAATTTAGGGAGACAAGGCAGAAGACGTGGCGGAGTTGGAATCCTGGTTGAAAAAATCTGGGCACAAGTGGTTACACCACGACATTCAAAACGAGATATTACAGGATATGGCATTTAAAATCATGTAGGAAAATATCCGAGAGATAAAAAAAGCAGAATATTTTGCTATACTTCTGGATGAAACAGCAGACATTGCTAGAACAGAGCAAGTTTCTATTTATTTACGAGTCGTCTCTTCAGATCTCATTGCTTCAGAGTATTTTATGGGGTTTTATTCGACCGCAAGTACTAAATCAAAAACATTCGAAATCGTTAAGGATGTTCTTCTTCGTTTCGATTTACCGCTCTTGAAGCTCAGAGGCCAATGTTACGATGGAGCTGCGAATGTTTCGGGGAAAGTTTCAGGATTGCAACAACGGATCAAAGAAGAAGAGCCTAGAGCACTTTTCGTCCACTGCAATGCCCATAATCTCAACCTTGTTGTACAAGATGGAATTGAAAAAGTGTTTGTAGCCAGGAAGTTTATCGGAGTAGTAAAGGATTTGATAAACTTTGTGCGCGATTCACCGAAACGATTAGCGGAATTCCAGGACTTACAAGCTGTTGAATCAGAAGGAAGTGAGCAAGACCTTCCTGCTCTTGCAGCGTACTGTCCAACAAGGTAAGATCTCTGACAACATTTTTAAGTTGATTAACAAGTAAAAGAAAAGTAGAGAAAGTGCACCTTGCATGCTTTAACAATAACTAACTACATAAGAATTCAAACATTTCTTTTTTTTCTAAAAAAGTTCTCGAGTTAATCGAGGAAACTTTGTTATGTTGTTTCAGATGGGTAGTGAGGATCAAATCTTTGAGAACGGTTTCGGCTAACTATAAAGCAATCATGAAATTTCTTCAAAAGCTGATGGAAGATCAAGAAATGGACAGCGCCGTTGTTGCCAAAGCCTCAGGATTTCTACAGTGCATGGATTCATTTGAGTTCTTATTTCTTTTGAATACAATGGTTGAAATCTTTGATAGAATCGAAATTCTAAACAAAGATATCCAAAAATCGGATCTTTGTGTAGTAGATTCATATCGAAAAATTGAAGCTGTGAAATTTGCGTTAGATACCTCTCGGGATTCAAAGTTTAAAACAATTTGGAAGAACAGCAACAAGTTGACCGCAGAACTTGACATTGAAGAACCAACTTGGCCGAGAAAACGCCAAATTCCAAAACGAATTGACAATGGCAATGCAGAAAATCATCATTTTAAGACTCCAGAAGAATATTATCGAAAGATCTATTGTGAAGTATTTGATCAAGTCATACATTCACTGGA
The DNA here is from genome assembly GCF_010883055.1 of Belonocnema kinseyi. NCBI lineage: Eukaryota > Metazoa > Arthropoda > Insecta > Hymenoptera > Cynipidae > Belonocnema > Belonocnema kinseyi. The sequence goes on along the minus strand of NC_046657.1, from coordinate 74,363,467 downwards.
AAGTCGATTTCATACTGATTCAGCCACATTTTTTAAAACATTGGAAAGATTTGTTGTCGGTGATACGGTTGACTTGCAAAAAATTATTCAGTTCTATAAAGGAGATTTTGATGAGCTCAGATTAACTAATGATAAAGATATGGCGTTAAGTATTATGGAAAGCAAAGGAACAAAACATTCAAGTTTGATGGATGTTGTTGAATTCATGCGCGATAATCGTTGGTGCGTGGGACTTGTTCCTGAATATTTGCGCTTCATAAAATTACTCATGACCATACCAGGATCATCTTGCTCAAACGAAAGAAGCTTCTCTGTGTTGCGACGTATAAAAAATTACTTTCGCTCGACAATGATCCAAGATAGATTGAATCATGTTGCCATCCTGCACTCTTACCCAGATGCAGTGGACAAACTCGACCTTGAAGAACTAATCAATAACTTTATTTCTCGAAATTCCAAACGAACCTCAGTTTTTGCACTACATACAAAAGAAATACTTGATTTATTAATTATAAATAAATATTTATAATAATATTATTAATTAAATTAATGATAATAAATATTTATTATAAATACTATTATACATAATTTATTTATTTATGCTCTGACATACTTGATTTATTTACATAGTGAAAC
>NC_046657.1:74361213-74362821 GCF_010883055.1 Belonocnema kinseyi | reverse complement strand
CCCCCCAACATTGGTCGACGACTACCCACCCCGAAAAAATACGTTCTGCCGGCCCTGTGTAGAAGGTATCACGAGCAGAAATTTTTAAGAAAGAAAAAACCAACTTTACCACCCACTGTAGGTCAAGGGGAAGATAAAAACATAAAAAGTATAAAGTTCAAAGAAGTTGTTATTAGTGACTCGTTTCCTAATAATATAGTCATGTTAGATGACGATACAGTCGTGATGATTAACAAAATGTTTGGAAATGCAAACAATTTGCAATTTGAAGGCCAAGTATGGGAAAAAAAGAAGCCTCTTTTTACATATCCGATGAACTCGACTCATTTAAAGATATGGGAATTTCAGCGGAAAGTCACTCCTCGAACTGTAACGTACCCTATAAATAGAGTATCATGTAAATTAGTTAAATTATGTTTAAGTTTTAAAGAAAATCAACGTGAACGAACTTTTGTCATTCCACTTCTGCATTAAAGATGCTGTTTGGGATTTTCAATAGTGTGCCGTTTTTGCTCATACGCTCCTGAATATCGATTCAGACCCGACGTCTGATTTCGTGCGTTTTCGGTTTCGTTCGCCTCAGCATCGATCGCGTTGACCGAGCGAGATTTATATGTTTTCTGATCTCCGCACTAAAAACATTCCTTGCGAAAATCCTCTCATGTAACACCGCTTTGTGTTAGACCGCAAGACTGGTGAATATCAAGTGTACGGCATTTGGTGTTTTCTACAATAAACTTGTTAAACTTGGAGTGATTTCCCTTCTTTTATTTTCAACATCCACTGCTACCGCAGAAAGACAAAACATGGTCCTATCGAGTCCGGATTGCTGAAAAAAGGGAAGTGTACGCATAAAAAAACTAGACAATTTACTGGTGTTTATGTGCTTGTTCTTCGAACGTTCTTCTGTGCGTTCTTCGCACGTTCTTCTTTGTGTTCTTCGCACGTTCTTCGTGCAATTTAAGTGCATCTTCTAGCGGTCTTTGTGTCTTTGCCTCGGAGTGTCGCCATGTTGTGTCATATTGCGCAACATTACATCATTTGAACAAATCACTCGCTGAACGTTGAAAACAAAAGGCACATCGTATCCATTTTCGGTTCTCGCTATATCAATCGAACATTAATACGACTTTATCGAAAAAATGACAGAAGTTAATTACATCCAAGTTTTGAAGGAACAGGAAACGCTGTTCAACTCCATTATTGGAATTTCTACGCGCCTAATGGCAAGGGAACATCTGCCACGACAGTTGTTGACGGGTCGCCTGGCAAATCTACAAGAATTCTGGGAAAGGTGCAGAAAGAATCATGTGATTTTATTAACTAGCTCGCCGGCTGCTGCTGTCCCTGTTAATGAAGAGGAGGATGCTGAAAATCTTCAACCTGAAGTCTACGATGTTGAAACTTTTACTGAAGTTGAGGAACGCTACGAAGAGGCTATCGATTACCTCTTATCAAAACTTCTTGATGATCTACCTGCCGGGAGGTATCAAGGTAACGAGGATCAGCCGGACGTTGGCCGACGCTTTAAGTTGCCAACTATTTCGATTCCTCTTTTCTCCGGTATGTATTGTGAATGGTTATCTTTTCGCGATTTATTTTCTTCGC
>NC_046657.1:74360087-74361113 GCF_010883055.1 Belonocnema kinseyi | reverse complement strand
AGCGAGGGCGCATACTTTGAATAAAATATTTGTTATCATTCTCTTGAGATAAATGTGTTTTTTTCTTGAAAAAATACCGGTTTCATATGTATACACCTGGTATGTATTACATTTGAATCATGTTTCTACTTACTGCTTTACTTTCATTTATTTCGGAAACTTTCTTTACTGAAAGATCTTTTTTGGCCCCACGTTCCTGTATACATTAATTAAAATGAAAATGTTCAGTTTATAAAATACGTAATAGAAAATTTAGCTTCTAAACTTATTAGTCTTCTCAAAAAAAAATATTTTTAAAAGAAACTCGAAGTTCTGTATATGTCATTACGTAAAAAATGAAAAGGTATATTTAATTCACCGCCACTTTTCTTCCTTTCGATTCTGAAGTTTTTTTAATATCTTGTGGAGCATCTTCACTTGAAGAAGGGTCAGAAGCATTGTATTTGTTTATCTTTTTGTTCTCATTTTTTTTTCACAGTCGACCTTGAAGCAGGAGATTTTTGTTCTGATACACTGGAAACATTCTGTTGAAAATATAAATCTTGAGTAAAAATTATTAAAACATTTCATACAGCTACAGAATAGTGAATATAATTATTGAAATATGTATTATGTTTGAATCGTTTTTCTGCTTACTGCTTTACTTTGATTTATTTCGGAAAGTTTCTTTGCTAAAAGATCTATTTTTGCCCCACGTTCCTGTAAACAATAATTAACATGAAAATTTTTAGTTTTCAAAATACGTAATAGAAAATTTTGCTTCTAAACTTATTAGTCTCATTTAAAAAAATACTTTAAAAGAAAACTCAAAGTTCTGTATATGTAATTGTATAAAAATGAAAAGGTGCATTTAATTTACCTCCACTTTTTTTCCTTTCGATTCTAAAGTTTTTTTTATATTTTGTAGAGCATTTTCACTTGAAGATGTGTCGGAGGTTGCACTTTCTAAGACTTTATTCGGTGGCCACTTTGGTCTCACAGTTTTCACTAGCTTCTCAAGGTCTTCTATGGACTCTGATAAAACAT
>NC_046657.1:74355844-74359987 GCF_010883055.1 Belonocnema kinseyi | reverse complement strand
CCCCCCCCCCTATCTACGCCACTGGTTGTTCGTAGTTTTGAATCGGTAGATTCAAAGTGTTGTTTAAAAATGATCGTACTGACGTGTCGCAGATGAAACATTTTAATCGAACATTGAAGTGGTTATTTTCAATGTCTATACAATCTCTTTGTAATTTGTTCATTTCATCCACGAACTTTTCCAAAAATATTTCTGCATTTTTTACTTAAGCTTGTCCATGATAGACTGCTACAGAAAATGCTTCATAAATATGCGGATCGAAATGCACTTTACCTAAAATTGGAATAAACTGCTGGGTACCAGACTCAGTTAGTGGCACGGGATCAACATTAAATTGAAGCTGTATGAAGCTATTATCTTCATGTAGCTCAACATTTAAACATTCTTTTAATCCGGTCTCAATTCCAAAATATACGAATTCTCCGAAACCACCATTTGCATCTTCCATCTCCTCAATGTTGTACTTGGCGCCTACCGTTCTGAGGAAGGTTTTTGCGGTTTTAGGTAGAGTTGGTAACAATCTAGTTCGCAAAATCTGTAGCAAATCATCTAAGTCTGGAAGAAAGGGTATCTCATTAGCTACGTCATTTTCTTCTTCATCATTAGAGCCAGAATTAGGATGGAAATTATATTCAGTTTCCGAGGAACCATTGAATAACATTTGCTCTTTACTTTCATCAAGACTTTCATTGCTGTCAGATCGAAAAATTACGATTGTGAACGAAAGGAATTTATATGAGAAAAATAAAATAGAAAATAATTGAGGTAAAAATTGAGTTTCAGAATACATAATTCTCGGGTTATATTAAATTTTTATGCTCAAAACATTTTAAAAAGTATAATAAATCGCTAAAGAGGGTTTACTGTATAATTATTATCATTCATGTTTATTATTTTGATTTTTTTAGTTTATTTATTTGAGATTCTGATAGATTATTTTAATGCTTCAATTTAAAAATATTTTTTTGACTTACCTTTTACATCTATTGTATCAGAAGAGCTGGAAGACTCATTTAAAGAAGACAACCTGTTAACATCTAATTCTTTCAAAGCTTTTTCAATTACTCGTCGTTTTTTCGATCGAATTCTGTTTACATCTTTTTTTCTTTTTTCACGATCCATGTTTTTTGAAAAATTATTCAATTTGAACGCGTTTGATAAGGTAAAACGAAGGTAGGCGTCCGGTGCCTTAACTTGGGGCCTGTTTTAGTACGCCTGATCTGCAACAGAGGCGCTCTCATCCGTATCCTGTCAGGGCCGTGGAGTTACCGTGAGTACGGTTAAATTAAAACTGCCTTACTCAATAATAAGGGGAGGTTATTTGGACCGTACACGGGCCTAATCAGGGCCGTTACGTAAATTTTTTAATCAGGCATCTTGACCCGCACCTGAGCCGGGACTTTTTTTAAATAAGGCAAAATAAGGCCATTTCCGCTCGGGTTTTGTTTCAATTACTTTCTGCGTAATAAAATAAATTAAACAAACTGAGTTTGAAATACTTTGCAATTCTCTTCAATGTTTTGATAATATCTTGAAATATTATCTTATTTATATTTAAGGGATATAATTAAAACTTGATTCGATATTTGGATCAGAAACGACGGAGCCTTTTTTCTCTAGGTGGGGGCAGGAGAATAGACTTATAATATTGAATAGCGCAATTTTTACATAGTGTAATAATATAATACGATGCAAAAATTGCACATGAATAATAAATAAACAGTAAATACAGGTATAAGATTCATATTGACAAATATTTCACAAGGACATCAATTATTTCATGAAAATTGTCGATAGATTTCAAATATTGCACAAATATTTTAATGATTTCTCAACGATTTCAATAGCTTCACAAATATTTCCAAAAATATCGCAAACATTTCCAAAGATTTCAGAAAGATTTCATAAGGATTGGTGGATTCAAGGATCACAAGGATCACAAAGGATTATTGCATGCGCAATAGATCAGACTGTTTAACTCAAAGTCGTCGATCATTGGCTTATCTGCCGAAAGAAGGACTGAAATTCAATTTCTTCCCAGGGGCAGAAAAGTAGATCACGTAGCGAGAGGAAAAGTAAGTAGTCTGCAATTGGCCACTTTAAAGCGCTACTCTGGAGTGATTTCCCAAAGATTAAAAAAATATCACAAATATTTCGCAAAGATTTCGGATAGATTTAAAAGATTTCATAACGATTTCAATCTTTTCTACAAATATTACAAAATATTTAAAAAATATTTCAAATATTTCGCAAAGATTTCGGACAGATTTAAAAGATTTCACAAAGGCATCAATGGTTTTCCAATAATTTCAGAAAGATAAAAAAATATTTCGCAAAGATTTCAACAGTTTCACAAATATTACCAAATATTTCAAAAATATTTCAGATTTTTTACAAAGATCTCAATGATTTCCCAAGGATTTGACTAGGATTTCAAATATTTCGCAAAGATTTCAACAATTTCACAAATATTACCAAATATTTCAAAAATAATTCAAATATTTCGCAAAGATTTCACAAAGATTTCGGATAAATTTAAAAGATTTCACAAAGGCATAAATGTTTTTCCAAACTTTTTAGAAAAATTTAAAGATTTCAATGATTTCCCAAGGATTTTACACATATTTCAAATATTTCGCAAAGATTTAAACAGCGTCACAAATATGACAAAAATTTCAATTATTTCCCAAGGATTTCACAAAGATAAAATATTTCGCAAATATTTCGGATATTTTAAAAATATTTCACAAAGACTTCAATGATTTCACAAAGATTTCCACAATTTCAAAAATATACCAAATATTTAGATAATATTTTTTAAAGATTTTAATGATTTCCCAAAGATTTCACGAAGATTTCCAATATTTCACAAATATCTCGGATAGATTTATAAGATTTCACAATGATTCCAATGATTTTCTAAAGATTTCAATTATTTCAAAAACATTATCAAATGTTTATAAAACATTTGAAATATTTTGCAAAGATTTCTAAAGATTTCAGAAAGATTTCAAAAAGATTTCAATGCCTTTCCAAAGATATCACAAAGATTTTAAAGGTTTCGCGAAGATTCATGATTAATTAATGATTTCCCAAAGATGTTAACTATTTTGCAAATATTACCAAATTTTTATGGATTAAAAATATTATAGATTAAAGAGATTTCACAAAGACTTCAATTATTTCACAAAGATTTCAGGTAGATTTTTGGAAAAATTCAAATGATCCGATGAATATAATCATTCGATTTCAGATAGGGCAAATCAATACTTTGCCCCTTCTTAAGCGATTTCAGGGGTGGGGGCATTGCCCACTAGGACTCCGCCGCCTCTGATTTGAAAAAACAACAACAACAAACTTTTCGGAGATTTCCGAAAATTCATGGTAAAATTACTGTTTTACTTTAAATAAAATTGAGAAAAAGTAGTAAAATCGACATTTGAGACAATTTTCTGTTGAAAATGACCTTAGGTGCAAATTAAATATTAATTGTTAAAACCGAATGTTTAAAGTTTAATTATCTACAATCTAAAAATAGGAATTTTTAAAACGGATTAAATAAACTATAGGCTGTAATTTTTTAGATTTTTTTTTCAATTTGTTAATCTTCCAAAATTGTTACTTGATATCTTATTACATGCGGACATGAGAATGGCGAAAAAAAGTAGACACAAAAATTTTGACGTTAGTAGAGCATGCCCTAAATAAGAACTTCAAAATTTCCGAGTACAATAATACTTTATATAATCAAGTTCCTTAAATTCCAGGACAATTAAAACAAAAGGAAAGTATTATCAAGGAAACGATCCCGTGTAGAAATTCAAATCCGGGCAGTAGCAGCCCCTGAAAAGGTTGCCTTATTATACGTAAGGTCCGGATCCGTCAGTCCTATCAGGCCCATATAACGTTCTGTTACGCTTAATATGAAAAGGGCCGTATCAGGCAACCTTACAGGGTTCCTGTCAGGCAACGTTTTTTGTGCCTTTAAAAAAATTAAGGCCCGTTTCAGGGCCATATTTTTTACTTATCAAGTTCCTGGAATTTTTTCACAGTGAAATAAATATAAAAGTGCATATGCAGAGCTCAAACAATGTTTTATTATCGTAAATTTATTACTCACGAGAACAATGTGAAATTTCGTGT
>NC_046657.1:74352876-74355744 GCF_010883055.1 Belonocnema kinseyi | reverse complement strand
CTAGAAGGTCCAGGAAAACGGGATAAATTTACGAGTCCGTCTATACAGAATGAAATTATCGACGCTTGTTATGAAATTTTGACCCAAAAGGCAATATCTAAATTCAAAACTGCAAAATTTTACTCAATTTTGACGGATAAAACACAAGATTTGACTACCATCGAGCAGGTTACACTGTGCATTCGATATGTGAGCGAGAAAAACGAAGGCCATCATATTGTGTGTGAAGATTTTTTGAGGTTTATCCCAACAGATACCACTACAGGTGAGAGTGAAATAATTCTTTGAATTATCTTAGCAACTGCAATATGAGGTTTATATTTATATCATTAATTATATGATGTACAAATTTGCAGGTGCTGCTCTTGCCGAGCTAGTGATAGAAAATCTTCGAAATTTTGAATTGGATATTTTTGTTTCTTGATAGGCCAAGGATTCGATGAGGCAAGTAATATGTCCGGTCAATATAAACGTGTTCAGGCAATTATACGTAATAATTATGCGCCTCATGCTTTATACGTCCATTGTGCCGCACATTCTTTGAATCTTGCTATATCCATCACTAGCAACGTACCAGCTATCAGAGATTGCCTCGGTACCCTTGAAAATGTCTACAATTTCTTGCATACACCTAAAAGAAAACCCATTTTGGAAAACACGATTGAAGAATCTGATGAAACTCTGCGAACGAAATCTTTAAAAAGATTGAACCTGACTCGATGGGTTTCGAAATATGAGGCCGTCAACGATTTTTATGAGTTATTCCCATTCGTTTACGAAACTCTAGATGAAATGAGAACCTCGGAAAAAGAAGCCAAAAATCTGAAAAACGCCATGGATTTTGAATTTTTAATATGCTTGCATATTATCAATGTAATTTTTCAACTTTCGTTGCCTTTGAGTCGCGAATTGCAAAGGGTTAATTTAGATTTGGTTCAAGCCATGGATCTCGCCAAAGATTTGCGCGAGGAAGTAAAAAGGATTCGCGCAAAAGAAGACGCTTTTTATGAAATTTACGAAGCTTCGAAAAAAATTGCTGAAAATCTTGACATTGAGATCAAACACAAAAGAATAGCGCGTAGACAAAAAAATCGGGCAAATCCTGAAGTTCAAAGTACGAAAGATTATTTTCATGTGACAGTGTTCAATCCTTTCCTAGATTTTTATATCATGGATCTTGGAGAAAGATTCACTAAACATGAAAATATCTTAGAAGGATTTTCGGCTCTTTTCAAGCACGATTTGAACGAAATCGAAAAAGTAGCTGATAAATTCATCAAGACAGTCGAGTTTTATCAGGAATTTCTCACTGCGGGGCCACATGCTGTTCTTGTCGAATTAGAAGTGTGGAAGGGATATTTAATTCGTAGAGGCGATATCAAACCTGGAAACTCATTGGATGCGCTTGATCATTGTCCAGAAGAAAATTTTCCGAATATCAATGTATTGCTGAGGATATTAGCTACTTTACCGGTATCGACATCTACTGCAGAACGCACTTTCTCAAGTTTGAAACGGATAAAGACGATTCTGAGAAATACGACAAAAGAAGTAAGTAATTATCTTTGCTTTAAGATCTATAAATTTTATTCCAAAATTAGAAATTTATTTTTGTCTCATTTTTCTTATTGTAGAATCGCTTGAATCGATTGGCTGCTCTGGCTATTCATCATGACATTGCAATCACAGCTGATGAAGTCATAGATGAGTTATCGAAAAAATCCCGAAAACTTGGTTTCCTTCTTTAATTATTGCAAGAATTTTTTGCATATTGAGAGCATCCAAGTGAAAAAGTGTATCCGTATTTTTTGTTTGTTGTTATACAATATAATAAGTGATTCCCATGATTATAAAAAAGAGAACCAATAAGAATAACTTTAATGTGAAAAAAATTGTCAAATTATATCCCCCCCCCCCCCCAACACAAAAAGCTATCTACGCCACTGCGAACAACTGAATCGTTTATTAATCAGACGCAAGCTCAGCATCACCATCCAGGTCCTTCAATATTATTGATAATCTTGGTAATAAATATAATTGCTTGTTTTGTTTTGGACTTCATGCATCTTTGTTGCATTGAAGTAATGAAAAAATTATTGGAGTACTGGCTTGCAGGTAATTTGAATTATAGATTAGGTCGACGAAGTGGGAAAGAGTTATCTCGAAGAATGGAATCATTAAACAATCAAGTGCCTTGTGAATTTCAACGGAAACCGAGGTCAACTCGTAACGTTGGAAAATGGAAGGCAAAGGAATTTAGGTTCTTTTTGTTGTATGCTGGACCAATAGTTTTAAAATATATTTTGGACGAGAATCTGTATAATCATTTTTTATTACTCTTTGTAGCATGCAGGATTTTATGTTCAAAGGTACTTTGTCATCAATATGCAATGCATGCAAAAAAATACTTCACAAGTTTTTTTATAGCTTTGAAAGATTTTTATGGTCCAGAGTCTCAAATTACAAATTGTCATCATTCAATTCATCTTACTGATGACGTGGTAAACATGGGATGCTGTTTAACTCGTCCCACAGCATTTGCTTCCGAGAGTTACTTGGGACGAATGAAAAAGTGGCTTCGTACCCCAAATCGACCGTTAATAACAGTTATGTAGAAGCAGGGCCGGCGGAAGGGGTGGGTATGGTGGGTAGTACTACCCACGCTGAAAATGTGTGGGTGGGTAATCACCCACCCCGAAATTTGAGTAAAAAATCCGATAAATTGGCGGATGTTTGAATGGTTGTATTCGATTTCCATAATACGCGCGCACGTGTAATTATAAGAATAAATGCTTAGATTTGCATCTGATTGGTTTCTATTGGCGCGCATTTTAAAATTCTAAAACGCAATACGCAATGGTAACCAAG
>NC_046657.1:74349768-74352776 GCF_010883055.1 Belonocnema kinseyi | reverse complement strand
ATAATAGTAGTGATCGATAGCAATTTGTAGGTGCCCTATGACCTAAAAATAGTTTCTGGTCATGTATATGAGGTCCGTTGTTAAATGGAAAGGTAATGGAAAGAATTAAGCCCGGTCGACCCGAACCATAAGCGATTTCATTATATTTAGCAGGTAAAGGATGCGGGTCGGGTGATTACCGTCTCGGTAGCGGAGTGGCTAATCTGGAGTGAATATAAAGGGACCAAAAATGTTCTGTTCATAAACAGAAAGTTTCTTTGCAGTTTTGTCCATTTCTGGTCCTTCTGAGTAATACATTATTTCTAGGTTCAGGAATATTTATATGTAGACTTAATGATTGAGTCCTGAGCTTTTCGAAAAATGCACCCTAATTAAGGCATCGATTAGTTACCTACCCGTGTGGAAATTCAAATCCGGGCAGTAGCAGGCCCTGAAAAGGTTGCATTATACGTAAGGTCCGGATCCGTCAGTCCGATCAGGCCCATATAACGTTCTGTTACGCTTAATATGAAAAGGGCCGTATCAGGCAACCTTACAGGGTTCCTGTCAGGCAACCTTTTTTGTGCCTTTAAAAAAATTAAGGCCATATTTTTTACCTATCAAATTCCTGGACTTTTTTCACAGTGAAATAAATATAAAAGTGCATATGCAGAGCTCAAACAATGTTTTATTATCGTAAATTTATTACTCACGAGAACAATGTGAAATTTCGTGTAATTTTTAATACTGCTTCGTAGAAAATCTCCGGTACATTATTCTGCGATAATTATGTAGCTAGTTAGGCTAGCATTTTTAAACATTTTGAACTAGTTACTAAAGCAGTCCTTTACATTTGATTTCATAAATGAAGATTCTATACAGATTTTTTTTCAACACTAAAATCTATAATATATCATTGCAATATATTATCTAACTTTGGTTAAGCTATCACACGGAGGTAACAATAAAACCTATAGAAATCTACGCCTAGCCATATTGCGGGATATCCCATTTATGTACCGAGTCATCTCATGAATATAACAGAAATGAACCAGGGGATATTATGCAGGACGGGAATTTGGATATTTCCAGGATATCCTAGGATAGTTTCGAGAAATTTCGGTAATATTAAAGTATCTCACGTGGGAAATTTCAATATCCCTGTAACGACTCAATCTTCTCAGGATATCCTCGAGATACCCAAATTTTCGCTCTGCTAGATATTCTTTATATTATTCCTGAGATAATCATGGGATAACACGACACATATATGAGATCAAGTGAGATATGCCACAATATCACAGTCACAAAAAGATAAACTAAAATTGAAAAAATATAGTAAACATGTAAAACAAATGCAAATAAAAGTGACATATTGATTACAAATTATACTAACTTAAAGTATGCGAACTATTTACGTACAAAATACTAAGATGAATCTTCATTCTCCTCATTAAAAAGTGCAGGTTCCTCTGGACCTACGCGTTCCTGGGCATCCTGTGGCTCGAGTGTCCTGTTATGAACAGCTCTTTTCTGCCTTTCGCCATCCCAATCTTTAGCGTTATTAAAGACTTTGCCGACTACGTTGGAAATCATGTCTTGCGTTAGTGTCCTTCCAGGTGCATCATGGCGTCTGTGGGAATGCATAACCGTGTCTGAAAAAACAAAAGTGAAAATGTTTTTCTTGCATGTATATATAAACGTATGTATAAATGAAGTGAAAATGTTTCACAACTAACAGCCAGTGACTCTCACCTGAGATACATTCGTAGAAACGCGTCTTGTTCATGAGGTTTTTACCAGCAACTTTTTTTTTTACGGTGAACTTCAAAATCACATGGCGGCTGAGATATTTTTTAAAAATATTGGCCAAACTTTTCGATAGGTTCAATTCCCGATCGAACAGGTAGGTCAAGGAAGAAGTCTGCAAATATAGAAGTAGATAATTAAGAATTGTCATTATATGAAATATAATATGTAAATAATTCAGAATTGTAATTTTTAATGTACTTACAAATTCTGTTCGAAGACCATCATCACTGTTTAGCATGATGTCAAAATCATGAAATTCTTCTTCCGTCTGAAAGGGTACATTTAGCTGGTGCTTTTCGGTGAAGAACTTATCTTTTGAAGCTTCTGTCTTTCCTAAATGGTGCAAAATCAATCTTTGATTTGCTAGAACTTCTTTCATATCGATTGATAGTCCTTTTAGAGCAGATAAAAGAAGAGGAATATCTGAAAATAGCAATTAATTATACCTTCAAATAGAAATCCAAATTCATCAAATTTTAAGTTGAAAATAATCAAAATTCAATATATAAAAAACAATCATTCACTCAAATGCCTAATCAATGAATATTAATATAAAAAATTAGTTACCATCAATCCGCTTACTCTCACTCCTCTTACTCTGGGTCTTTTCACGAGAAACTGAATCTTTGTTTCCGTCAATTCTTGACGTACTAGGCTCTGGTTGTTGGATTGTAATGTTCCGTGCTATATCAATAAGACTTCCTATGTTATTTGGAAAATCACTGTTTCCGATTCTGGAAGTGGTCGGTGTATTATTATTTAAGCCTAGCTCGGCAGTTTTATTTTTTTTTGACGCTGGTGAAGCCATCGTAGCATTTGCTTTCTTCCGCTTTTTATGCTCTCCTTCTTTTCACATACTGTCACGTTTGTTTTTATTTTTGTTCGATATACCGGAATCTGATGAGTCGGTGGTACTATTTTCAGGCTCGTAGTTCTCATCTGGCTCTGCATCCATTGGACGTACAGAACGCATTATTTGTTTTGTGTTCTCAGTAACACTTAGTCTTTTTGTCTTTAAACTGTTTTCAATTGATAAAGCCTTCTGCCGAGGGGCAACTTCCGAGTCTGTCGTGAACACGAATTCCTCAATTTCTAAACGTGTTACTTTTTTTATAAGCTTCTTCGTAAGTATCTAACAAAAATAGAACAAAGTGAGTTATAATTTTAAAAGCTTAACTTTTATCTTCTGCAATTTTATTTTTATAATAATTCAAAAA
>NC_046657.1:74310642-74349668 GCF_010883055.1 Belonocnema kinseyi | reverse complement strand
AACTAATTTCAGATTGATTCGAACTTGTTCCCGATTCCGAGTTTTTGTCCGGACAAATTACGGATTTAACCGGACTTCTTACTATTACCACTTTATTTCTAGCGGATAATAAATTTTCCTTCCAAACTAATTCCAGATTGATTCGGACATGCTCCGGATTCCGTATTTTATCCGAACAATTTGCGGATTCAACCGGACTTCTTTCGATTAGGACTTTAATTCTAGCAAATAATGAATTTTACTTGCGGACTAATTTCAGATTGATTCGGAGTTGTCCCGGATTCCGTGTTTTCATCCGGACAAATTCCGGATTCAACAGGATGACTTTGCATTAGCACTTTAGTAGATAATAAATTTTTCTTCCGGGTTAATTTCGGATTGATTCAAACTTGTTCCCGATTCCGAGTTTTTGTCTGGACAAATTCCGGATTCAACCGGATGACTTTGCATTAGCACTTTAGTAGATAATAAATTTTTCTTCCGGACGAATTTCGGATTGATTCGGACTTGCTCCGGGTTCCGTATTTCATCCAAACAAATTCTGGATTCAACCGGACTTCTTTCGATTAAAACTTTAATTCTAGCGGATAATAAATTTAAAATGCGTAGAAATTTCAGATTCATTCGGACTTGTTCCAGATTCCGTGTTTTTAGCCGGACAAATTCCGGATTCAACCGGACTACTTTGATTTAACACTAATTCTAGCTGATAATACATTCTACTTGTGGACTAATTTCAGATTGATTCGGACTGGTTCCGGATTCCGTGTTTTGTAGCCGGACATATTCCGTATTAAACCGGACGACTTTTCATTACAATTTTAATTCTAGCGGATAATAAATTTTCCTCTCGGACTTATTTCAGATTCATTCGGGTTTATTCCAGATTCCCTATTTTTGTCCGGACCTATTTCGGTTTAAATCTGACTATTTCCGGAGTGGAAGTTCTCGTCCGGACAAATTTCAGACTAGACCGGACTACCTTCAATTTATTCTTTACTAAAATTATTTCAGGTTTTGTATTCCGGATAAATTGCGAATCAAATCGGACTCTGTCCGGAGTGGACAATTTTTGTCCAGGTTAATTTCGGACTTAAATAGACACATTCCTGACTATTTTCGTACGATTTTCGGATTAAACCAGATATGTTTCGGAGAAAATTCGTTAATCGGATTGATTTTGGATAAATTCGGACCAATTGCGGAATCCGAAACTTATCCGAAATTTTAAGCAGGGAAACTACCAGATGCTAGGACTAACTGGTAACAGTCCCTTTTCAAGACTCCTGTTTGGACCGAAGTAAAAAAATTCCAAAAAAATTAGAAAAAATGTGACAGAAGGCTTGAGCATTAAAGTGGTTTTGCACATTTTTGTTTCTGTAAACATTTTTGTAGAAGACGTTTATAAGAACATTTTGTTTAAATTGTTCTTTCGTAATCTATTTTTTTAATTGAAGTTTTGTGTTAAATAAAGCAAGGACCAACGCAATGACGCGTGGTCTTATAGTTTTTTGAGATTATGTATATTCGTAAAAAGTGTACCTATATACATGGTCATTTTTAACAATTATCAAATAAAAATAATTGAATTTAAGATTATAGTGCTGATTTTTGGAGTTCTCTATAAAAAGTTCAATCAAGTCGACATTGTCCTTAATTTTCTTTAAACTTTAAAAGAATTTCCAGGACAGATTCGTAGAAATTCTTTTAATGCAGCAGATAGTGCAATTCTGTTTTTGATACATATTACATATACGTAACGGTTATATGTGCCAGAATTGTTTGTAGTGCTCTCTTATACATTCGGTTCTATTGGGTTTTCTCTGGCGTTTGAGTGTGATTCTTAATTGAACAATAAAGTTTAACACGTGCACTTCCTTGTGCCACAATAAATTTACACCGCGAGTTAACAACATTCGCGTGAGATGCAGATCAATTTTTCTAACCTCAAAAACTTTTTGGAGCACTTTCCCACTATGGGATCTAGCGGAGACTCTCTCAATATGTGAGAAAATTTGTCGGGGTTGCAAAGGAAAAGTCGTTGACGATGTGCAATGTCCCGGGTGTAATCTCCCTTATCATCGTGGTTGTGCGGATCGTGGAGGCACCCTTGAAAATGGATCCTTTGCAAAATGCTGTAAACCTAGATCTCGTACACCATCTGAGGCCTCTTCAGACTCCATTCCATTATCTGCCGATGATATTGAGCGTATTATCACTAATGCGATAGGGACAATTGGATCTCAAATATGTGCTGTATCGAAAAAGGTCGATTGTCTAGGATCAAAGATTGACAACATATTGACTAAAATGGATGGAGTACTTGAGAGAATTACTGCAACAGAGAAAAGAGTTGAAGAGTTATGTGACAGAATGACAACAGCTGAAGGTATTTTAAGTATATTACAAACCGAATTTCCTTCCCCAAATTCACATGATGATGCATCCCTCGCTCGTAAATGCATAGCCGAAATTGAACAAAGGAACTCTAGGAAAAACAACCTAATATTGTTTGGATTAGCAAAACAAGTATCCCCCCCTGTCAGAAATAAATCATGCATCTGGTTTAAATAATATACTTACTGAGCTCCTTTCTGATTTTTTTATTTTTAATCCACAAACATTTAGAATTGGTCTTTATTCACAGACCAAAACGACGTCCCGACCAGTAAAACTTGTTTTCGAAACGGAAGGAGCAGCTCAAATGTACATCAGCAAATTCCTTGCAGCCAAAAAGTCCCCGAAACCGGTATAAAACTGAAGCACATTTGGATTGCACCAGGCAGGACAAAATTACAAATTCAGGAAATCGACGAAGTGAAGAAGGAGTTGATATCTCGACGACAGCAGGAGAACTGAACTTAATAATGATATTTCGACAAGGATCTCCAATAATTGTAAATTCAAGGAAGAACGTAACCTCAACGAGCCAAGCTGTCAAGCAACACTCTACGCATGCGTAGGTATTCCACATGTAGTCTTAGGGGGTCTCAGTCTAGAGATCAGCTGTTTTCGATTTATTATCAGAATGTCAGGGGCGTGTGCGCTAAATGGCACCTATTGCGACAGTCAGTTCCATTATGTTTGTATGATATATTAATTTTCACTGATACTTAGCTAAAGAAAAGAATCAATTCTAGTGAGCTTGGTATGACTGACTTTGATATTTTTCGAGATGATCGAAGTGTTGATACTAGCGATAATTTACACGGTGGTGGAGTGCTGATTGCAGCCAAATATGTCTTACGTGGAGTGAAACTTTTTACAAATAAGAACACGGTCGAACATGCTTTTGTTAAATTGTCAGTAGGCTCCTGTCACATTATCGTGGGAGTTTTTGATATCCCACCAAATTCTAGCTTAGAAAAATATACTTACATGTGTGAAATAATCGAATAAGTGGCCTGCTTCTTCCCCGAAATGAAAAAGTATATTTTTGGAGATTTTAATTTAACATATGCTGAGTGGATTAATCACACCGTAAAGGGGCCTACTTGTGTACCGAGTAATAGAAATGAATACGGATGATTGTTAGATCTAGTTTTTACCAATTCTAGTGAAACAATAGTAACCATAGCAGTTGACCCCTTCCTACCGGTAGACAAATACCACCCACCTCTCACATGCGATTTAATTTTATCAAATCTGCCCACAAGTCAAGATTGTACAACGACAATATAGTTAGATTTGACTTTAAGAGAGCTAATTATGGCGGAATTTGTAACTATCTTAGTAGCGTAGACTGGTGCTGTCTGCTTTCTGATTTGAAAGTTGATAGTGCGGTTGATTTACTTTATCCGCATTTATTCTTAACATTTGAATATTATGTCCCTTTGCAGATTTTTAAAGCGTCCACTTAGCCCCCATGGTTTAATTTCGAACTAAAAAATGTAATCCAATCTAAAAAAGCTGCGCATATTAATTATAAACAAACTAGAACAAAAGCTGACTACATTAAATTTTCTAAATTGAGAGCTCAATGCAAAGCAATATCAGACAATTGTTATAAAAAATACATCAATTACCAGAACAAATGTTCTTAGGAGATAAACAGGTATCTTCCAGTGATGAAATTTCTGACTCTTTTTTTTGCCTCTTATTTTAAATCGATCTATGCGCCATCACAAAATCGTCATGTATAATTCAACTTGTCTGATTCAATCGATCTTCCTTATGTGTTTATTGAAAGGGAAGAAATTTTCTGAAAGATAATGTTTCTTGATGTTACTAAGGGAGCAGGTGCTGATGGGGTGCCACCATTCCTCTTAAAATCGTGCTGTGAGTTTTTAATTGAACCCTTGTACATAATTTTCAATAAATCCTTAGTTCAGGGGAGCTTTCCACTCGAATGGAAAAAAGGAATAGTAATACCGATCTATAAACACGGTAATCGTAACGATATTTCAAACTAACGTCCAAAGCAATTCTCAATTCCATTGCCAAAATCTTTGAAAGTATCATCTATGATAAACTTTACATTGCAACAAACAACATAATTATTGACGAGCAACATGGTTTTAGGAAGGGAAGATCTACCTCCACAAACTTATGTCTTTTCACACAATTTCTCAACAAAAACCTAGAGCACGGCGTACAGATTGATGCGATCTACACTGATTTCTCAAAAGCCTTCGATTAGGTTGACCACAGTATTCTCGTCATAAATGGGGTTGTCTGAAATGCAACTTCTGTGGCTAATAAATTATCTTAGCGATAGACTGCTCTCGGATCGTATTGATGGGCATTTTTCGAAAATTTTCACAGCCACCTCCACAGGGCTCGAATCTGGGCTCCCTGTTGTTCCTCCTCTATTTTAATGATATTTATACCGTATTTCGATTTTGTATGTTTCTTTTATTTGCTGACGTTCTGAAAAATTTTAAACCTATTAGATCCATTCAAGACGTACTTGAAATTCAGAGTGATGTTGCAAAGCTACAAGATTGGTGCTCACTTAACGGAATCTTATTAAATGTTGAAAAATGCCTAGTAATATCATTCTCGCGGGAAAGGATAATATCAAAATATAGTAATTTTCTTATTGGGGATGAATTACAGAGGGTCACGCTGGTTCGTGATCTGGGGCTCTCTCTTGATGAGTCACTAATGCCCACTGATCAAGCCTGAGATGCGGCAACCAAGGCACTTAGATCCTTGGGCTTTGTCCTCAGAGATGCTAAAAACTTTTAAAATCCGCTAACTCTCAGAACATTGTATTTTACTTCAGTAAGACCTCATCTTGAATACGCCTCAGTTATTTGGTCACCTCTGTATTTTATCCACAGAATTCGACTTGATCGAATATAAAAAAGATTCCTACGTTTTGCAGCTAAACAACTGGGGATACCGATTCTCAGGCGTGATCATGATTATAGCGTGATCAGAGCACACAAATACCAACTGAAATTAGCCTGTACGCTCCATCGAAATCATTAAGAAATAACATTCTATTCAAAATTAACCAACATCGAATGAACTTTGGAACAAACTCTGTCATAAGTCGAATTTGTAATGAGGCAAACTTTTATGAATCAGACCTTGATTTTTTTGACCCATCAGCAACGCACTTCAGAACAGAGCTTTATAGAACAATTAACAACGTGGCATAAGTTTTTCCCGTATGTTTTGGCTTTAGTTTTAGATTTTAGATACACTTTAAATTGATAACTTGTAAATTGATCACTGTACAAAGGGCTTGCCCGTTAATTTTGAATAAATAAATAAATAAATATTATTAGACCGGGATGGCACTGCTCTTACTACTTCCGTTGGTTCCACGAAGTCGAGCTGCTGATTGGTCGATACCTCTGGTCTATATTCAAATTCTGACGGGATCCTCTGTCTTTTGGTGATAAAACTCACGGAACCACGGAGTTGGGTAATAAATAAATTGTAGATGGATTTTATATGAAAATTCAAGTTATATATTTCGCGCTTTTAATCTTTAGAATATACCCCATTAGTCCACTCACTCACTGTATTCCAAATCATTCGTCACATAACCGTTCTGAACCAAACGCGAGATTGAAGGCTAGGGTGGACTAATGATTATTATTATAAACAATAATAATCATTAGCAGGACAATGGTTTTTATATATAAAAATTGTTGCACGTCGCGCTAGCAAAATTGATTATCTGGTTGTAAAATTTGCTGTTCTTAAAAATCTCTCGCCACGAAAAGGAAAAGTTTCTAAGTATAAGTTAGAATTACATTAATCCGAGCGAAATTAAAACAAACATATTCGGGTAAATGCTAACAGAAATTTGCTCGAATCTGATCATATCGACTTGCTTCTTTCTCCCTCGAAAACAAAAATTTGAAGGTAGGGGTGAAATGTCGGAGCAGCCATCATAAAATTTGGAATGGGCTGTGCCGATTTTAACAAATTATTTAGCGAGATTCAGTTCCCAAGTCGAAACCTGCTGCTTTTACAAGTTAATACCTACAAGCTAAGATTCTACTCTGCCAAATGCGCTGGCATGACAAAAAATGTATGAAAAAAGAGTAATTTATGAATTTTAACATGCCAGGACCGTTTCTAATAGAATATTAATCAGAGCACTTTAGCGTCGTTGAGTGACAATACCCTCCTTGTTCTCGGCAACAGAAGATTCGCAACGACGCAAATAGGTTAGATCTTGTCGAAAGTCTAATTTATAACTCAAAAGTCTTGGTTCCAGTTTAAGTTGAAATGATCATTATTTTCGAGATTGAGAGAATTTAAACATCAAAGAAGTTGGCTAAATTTTCCGAAAGATCAAAGGATTTTATCTTCAGAGAAAATGAATAATTATGACGTTAATTTTCCGTTAAACTTGCGTTCCCGAATCAATTTTATATTATTAATTTTGGAATAAGAGTCAAAAATTATTTTATCTGCGTGCCTATTTAACTTCCAAATCTTTATTCTTATTATATTAAGTTAAATATGACAGAGAGACAGCATTCATTTCTAATATGTATGTATTTTGGTGATTTGAATTGTAAAATTTTCGCGCGTTTAGAGTTCAGAAATACCCACTTCCAGGGAAATTGAGAAAATTTTAAATCCCCATATGGTTTTATTTTTAGTTCCTTATATTGACCATTTTGTATCCGTCAAGAGAAACAGCGTTGATTGGCTGTCAAGTCTTTGCGCTGATAGGGTACGATTTTGGCGAGTTTATTTGAATCGAATAATTGTTTATAAAAAATCAAACTTAAAATTTCTGAAATTTTTTAAACAGTTTTTTTATATTTCAGTTTCATTTTTTGTTTTTCGTCGTTTTAGTCTATTTCAGCAACATTGCACAATTACATTAGGTGTAGTTTTTTTGATCGTTTATAATTTTTCATGAAGGTAACTAAAACATAAGAAATTTTTAATATGTAGGAGTTCCTGTCGTGTTTTATATTCAAGAGAGTGATGCCAGAATTTTAAAGAGACTTTCAAATGTTACAATTGTTACCAAAGGCCAGTAAAAATCTGAAAGTTCGGATTCTTATCTACACTCTTTTGTATATCATATTCTCGAACATATTACGTAGAAAAGCTTCGGATTCTATGCATTATTGTTCACATAATATTATTTTGTTTTATGAGTGTGTAATAACTAATAATGTTACAGTTGTATAATTTTTGGTTTCTACTTTAATTCAGTGCTAGAAAGCGATAATTGGTACGCCTGAACTATTGTAAAATAATTCGGCGAAGTTGTAAAATAAATTGAATCTTATTTTTATCAAGATATTTATAAAAAATTATGTAAGCCAGAAAAAAATATTTTCAAATTGTATTAGTCTACTATTTTTTGCTGTAAGTTACTTTTATTGCACTCCATACACGGAAAAAAATTCTTGAGACAAACGAGTGAATCAAGAATATATTAAACTCAAAGAAAGTGTCCGCTTAGATTAGGTAAACCGTTTAGTTAGAAGAGTTAACATTTAGTTACTTTATGTAAGTTGTTCTCGTAAATCAGTTATTTGGACAAAATTACTAAGTTCGAGAGTTTAATATTTTCAACAGATTATGTGTAATTGCGTTGTCTTCAGATTAGAAAAAAGATTTAGTTGTTATAGAAATATATTAACTTACAGTAGCCAATCTTTCGTCTGGTATCGCAGAAATGAATGTCCCTGAAATCCATATAATGCATTTGGAGGTTAAGTTTGTTATTTTTATCGCATTTTTTGATATTTCAATATAGTTAACGCCTACAATCGAAACAAATGTAAATTATTATTACCACATCAGGAGCTCTATTTAATATTAACTTTCGCGCACGTTTTAAGTAGTAAAAAGCGGTTAATTGTCAAAAGTAAATCTGAACTGTCACTGCTCCCGATTAGGCCGTCGCGCCATTTTATTTCGCTGCTCCCATAATGCACCGGCGCTCTTCCGATAATTCCTTCAGACACCTATTCTTAATATCCCTATTACAGCTGTACTTATTAGAGGTTTAATTATACGATATTCCCGATATATGGAAAATGGTCAAGGATATTCATTTTCGCTGATCCGGGGATCTTTCTAAATTCCATCGTTCATTTTCAGCTAAATGTTTGGCTATAATAAGGAATAATATCGCTGTCACAGCTCAATTTTTTTTACCGTGTAGGCGATTCTAGAATCATTAGCCTTCTCTTGATGTAACAGTGTAATCAGGGAATTGGAAATTGGTAAAAATATTTCAAGTCAGTAATAAGAACCTTCAGACCTCGAAATACTGTATCAAAGAGTTGTTAAACCTTGAATGTATGCATTAATGCTTCTTGCGAACTCGAAGTCAATCTTGACTCATCCTTTATCAGATGATCAATCCAGGTCTTACTCTTGGAAATAAGGAACTACTCATTGATTGTTCAGACTTGAACGAGTTTGGTCAATTTTCGTTTTGGATTGAGCATCTCTTGGGTCTGGAGTTTGGTGAATACCAACTTTGTAGCTGTCTCTCAACTTCAATCCTAAGGATGGTTGTCAATCTCTTTATCCTTTCCAAGAGGGACCCAGGAGTCTTTATTCTTTGCAACTCCTGTAAGTAGAAAAACTTTTTCCACTTTTGTACACTAAAGATCTCCGTTCCAAAAATATGATGAGAATTATTCAAAAAGAAAGGGATAAGTTAAAACTTTTCCACAGCGTTCTGATGAAGTATTACAATTCGAACAAAATTCTTTGATCATTGAAAAGAAGGTAATATTTGTTTGTTTGTTTTCTTGCAGAAGAAAATACAGTTAAGGGACAAGAATCTATCCCTTAGCATTGACGTTCAAGTTGGAGTTCACCAACAATGTTTCAGCGTCCTCATTTCTTGCAACTCCCGTAAGTAGGAAAACCTCATTTCTTTCTAATTCGTGGTAACTGCTAAACCGGGAAATAGCGGAGAATATGAAAATCTCCAGGTGCAATCGTTTAAATTGCATGATTTAAAATTCAAGTAATTCAAAACAGACTTAATAATTTGTAGCGCTTCGAGCTAATAAATGGTTATAAAAACCTGGAAAACCTGGAAATGTCATAAAAAAATTTCTAAGACAAGAAACTTTTTTCTGGAACATGCTTGATTATTCTTTTTAATTGCAATATAAAATTGAATAAGAGTAATTTTTCATTTGCAAAAGTAACTTTATATTACTGTACTTACCTATTTTGTTGGAAATTCTTTTTCTTTTTGGTTTGACAGTAATTTTTTTAACTGTAAATTTAACTATTTCGTTGAAAATTCATGTATTATGTGAAAAAAGCGTCTTTTCGGTAGAAAATTAATATTCATGGTTACAAATTAATCTCTTTGCTTCAAAAATTAACATTTTCTTTGCAATTTTCTCGTCATGTTGGCTGAAAAAAAATTTTAGTTGGAAGCCCAACTTATGTAAAAGAAAAAAATTTAAAAATAATTTTTTTTTCAACTGAAAATTAAACTATTTCAGTTGAAGCTTTTACTGGTTTGTTGAAACTTTGATTTTTGTGGTTTGAACATGAATTTTTTTAACAGCACGTGTAACTAGGCCAGTTGAATATTCCATCATTTCAGTTGAAAATTAAACTCTGTTGAAACATAAATTTTCTTAACTAAATAATGTCACTATTCAATTTTTGTATTTTGTAAGTTTCTTTTTTCTTGATCTTTTTTAGCTAAAAATTTGTCATTATTTTAGTTGAAAATAAAACTATTTCATTTTTAGTTAAAAACTTATCTTTTTAAGTTTGAAATTGAACTATTTTGTTTGAAATTGAATGATTTTGTTTAAAATTGATAATTTTTAGTGGAAAATTCAATTTTTTTTTAATTCAAGTATCCTTGTTAAATATTTCTTAACTTATTTGACATTTTTTTTAATTCCTCTAGTCCATAGTCAATAATCTGGTTGAAAATTCATCAGCTTAGTAGAAAATTTGTTGTTTTGTGGAAAATTAATTTTTTAAGTTCAAAATTAAACTATTGTGGTCAAAATTGATCATTTTTACTTGAAAAGTTAGGAATATGAAGTGGTATAAATTTAATTTAATATCGTATATATCCAATATTTCTAAATTAAACATATTAATTTAATATCTAAAAAAATGAATATTCAATTTGGAACGTTACAAAAATTAGTGATTTTTCCTTGAATTTTGTAACTAAATTCGATTTTTATTAGATTTCTCTCTAAGATTTGTGATTCATTTTTTAAGGCATCCATTCGAGTGTGAAGAAGGTTCTATTAATTCATCGTACGAGAAATAATGCCAATTACCGTGGTCATTGAAGAATCGAAACTAAAGGACGATCATAAATTTTCCGGCCAGAATAATTGTACTCGCAATTTTTAATTCCAATATTGTATTCAAAAAAGTTATCTAAATTTATATTCCGGTGTGGGCTGTGATTTAATCAAAGATATTACACAGAGGGCAAAAATTAAAAAAAAAGTGACACGTATGAACCAAGCTTATGTATAATATTTTTGATTAAATGAAGTATGGGTTATGAATTAGATTGAGGTAGGAATTTCGAACTTTATTTGTAGAAAAATTTAATTATTTGTCTGAGGACGTAGCAGTAAAAAAATTCGTTTAACCTCTAGAAAATAATTCTTCCGTAAGTATTGTTTTGGATAAGTTACGACTAAATTTCTGAAATTTTTCTCCTTTTTGCTCGCTACCTTCTCAATTCTAGTTTTAGTTTTTATTGTTTGTTCTGCTTCGAATCTTTCATTTCAAATTTGTAATTATATTCGAAATAAATTTATTGTAAAATTGTTATTTGTTCTTTTTACAAGTATTTCTGAGTATTAAAATTATGCTAAACTGGAAATAGGATTAGGCGTTGATTTCTGAAAACTTTTAAAACATTTTAGTGTTTAAAGTAAATTTTTAATTCAGCATACATATATATCACATTGATGAGATCGAAGATTCTCAAAAATTATGCTATCGAGAACCCCAATATCTCCTCCAGAGAATAATCAAAGAGCTTCAAATCTAATCTATACAAATCTGCAAGTTTCCGAAGCTGCTTGAAACTCAGAGTCGAATAATATTCGTCCAGTTTTTTCGAAGTTGGTGCATTTTTCGAAATCCTTGCCGGAAACCTAAAATCCGATCGAAATATTTATCCGGAAGGATCAATTAAATGAAGAAGAAAAAAATGTCTTAATTTATGAGAATCTTACGATACTGATTCAGCGCCTATTCTTTCCAAAATTTCAGTTGCATCTTCCACCAGACTTTCGTATTTACTAACGAGATTGTAATTAACTAGACAGGGATGGCACAAATCTGAAAATGGTTTCCAGTGCTCGTTTTGGACTCCATTCTCTCTTTTCTCTGTTATAAAATCTACAAATTCTCCAAAAGTCACGTCATCTCCTTTACTCAGAGCTTCCTTTGTCGCATTTGCTCTGAATTTCTATGTAAAATAAATTGAAGTAAATGTTTATGATATTGAGTATTAATTTTTCATTAAATAATTTATCCTACTTTGATTATTTTCCTTCCAAATCGCTCCTGGAAATATTTCGAGCTCTTTTCATGTCGGGCTTCCAATTTATTTCTGTACGCGGAAAGGAGCCTTTCCAAAGGATGCCTGACGACAATAAGTTTATCAAAATTAATTAATTTATCCTCAATCTCGGGCAGTGTGTAATTGCTGAGCCTTTCAATTCTAGAGGCATGAGCTTGATCGGCTGGAATTTCGAGAGGATCGCTGCCATTCCATTTTCCTGATATTATCATTAGCACTCGTTTCCAATTTGTACAGGCTACCTGCAAGAGTATATTATACAGTAGCTGTCCAACGTGAAAAGTCGTAACAACATATTTCATCAAAAAAGAGTTGCGAATTTAATCGCATTTCTAGTATTGTTCACTATCGTTCTGTAAAGAAATTGAATCATTTTTTGCCCGTATTGTTTATAATTTTGCAAAAATAATTTGCCGTATCTACACCGGACATACCCGGATGTCGTAAATGCATAAATGCAGTGATCCCAAGTTTGGCATGTAGACGTACAGCGCTTGCGTTAGGACGCTTAAGAGGAACACGAAGCGACAAACCGTTACCATGGTAACAGTAAGTCGTGGCGTGTTCTTCTTACGCAGAGCTAGCGCAGGGTCAGTACCTCTACATGTCATAGTTGGCTTCACTGCATAGATGTGAATGCGCATGCGTACCTGTGTAGTTACGACGTCCTGAACGACCGAATCGAAGTCATTTTGCTGATTTTATGTAAGTGTAAAGTTTTTATTTTAATATGTGTGTATCTATATTTATTGTGTAGAATTAAAGTTATCAAAAATATCTATCCCAGTTTTAAATTTGAGGTTTTCCTTAGTTTAGCACGCCTATTTATAGGTTATCTTGTGATCTGCATATTTTAGTTTAAGAGAAATTAATTTGTAAAGAAAGTTTTTTCTGAATGTATTTCTGGAATACATATTCAAAAATTATAAATAGCTTGATTATAACTTTTATTTTGAAAATAAACATGACTAGCCCATTTAATTTAAAGAATTTACTTGCAAAATAATCGTTAACTATTAAAATTTAGCAATTGGAATTGGGGGTCGACCATTTCGCCATCTGGTGCCGAAAACGGGAACTAGAAAGAGTAGTTAGCATTTTAAAGATGCCTTTTAATTTGTGCATAAAAGTTTTGTTACGATTGCTTTATCAAGCTTAAAATCATAATTGAATACTAAAAATAAGTCTTTATTCGAAACAAAGCGTTTAGGATCGAATTTCCATCTTATACAGTGAAAAAACTCATTTTTGTCAAAAGTGTTTTTCTAAAAAACAACAATTATTTTACTGTGATATGTAAGTTTCAATTAATTATAGGCAAAACGAGAGCACGCGTGAAGGCAAAGATGCGCACGTGTGAACGCAAAGACGCGTACGCGTGAAGGCGAAGCCGAGTGCGCATGCGCGAGGCGAAGCCTAGCACTGTGCACAACGCACGAGGAGAAAATTCAATTTCTTTCCCTTGCTGCATACGATATTTTACTCCCTAGGGAGAAAAAGTAGCCATTATTAACTTGTGTAATGAAAAATTACTTATTTCCGTACGAAGAAAGTTCATTTGATAGATTATTTAAAAAAATTAAAGTGTCTTTACTTTTGGAACGTAGCAGTAGAGAAGTTTATGCTGTTCGTCTACTAAAATATTATGAAATTCTTCAGGATCGACAATTCCTCGTCGGATTTTTTTGTCGGGAATCTCTTCACAGTTAAACTGTAATTTTTCCTGTCGCTCTAAAAGAGAAGATCTAGCCAGGGCATTTGGCCCAGTCCAGGAAAATGAAGACCTAATGTCGAAAAATTTTTCATTTTCGAAATTTATTGAGTTTCTTGATTTCCTCCAAATTTCTCCTCTGTTACCTATTGATGGCTCTGAAAAATAAATAAACGTTTTGACGATTTGAATAGGAAATTATATCAATGAAATTACAGATTTTTTAATTTTCTGTTTGATATGCTCTGTACCTCCTTTGGAAAAAATTGGGCACCAAAGTTCGAGAATGAAAATCAAAATCCTCGTACCTTGCCATCTTCTCATGGTAATTCTCAGAACACATGGATTTTTCTTACGGCTATGAGCCTGTCTGCAAAATAATTTAAAAAATAAAAAAAGTGATTTTAAAAAAAATTACGTGCAATTTTATTTTAATTAATTTTTTAATATTTAGGAAAAATATAGATTACAATTTTGTAATAATTTCCTCTTCATATCTGATTGGGTCACAAGATTTCAACGACGTCTCATTACGTTAGTCATTTCACAAAAAAGAACAACAGAAGTTTAACTGTTGCGTTCTTTTAAAGTAGGCCGACAGTTACCAGCATTGCGATTACTCGGAATTAACATAGTTTCGAACGACCTTTCGAATTTAATCGAACCATTTATAGATCAGAATTGGATAAAAAAATTGTAATTTTTTATTTTATATTGAAGATTTCGAAATTTATAAATTATTAATACCGGCCTATGATGAAAAAAATTGTATTTGGGTTTAAAAATATAATTAATTAAAGTGTACACAAATAAAAAAATGCGACTATTGAAATTGGTTCTTCTCTAAAAAAAATTACTTTTAGTATCAGTTTTTCGTTGGATTATCGATTAATAAAGATTACGAATATTCTGCACCATCAATTTTTTATATCAAAATTTTCAAATAATTTTCTTTCATCGTGATTTTGAAATACAATTTTTAATTGTTTCTTAAGATACCAGGGAAATTTGAAATGATTTTTTATTTTGACGAATTAATTTTTTTTTAATATTGAAAAAGATATTAAAATATTTCAAATTAATTTCTAAAGTCACAAAAATTGATGTCAAAGATTTTCAGGCAAACTGTTTCAATTTTGCAAGTTGCAAAATTTTAGACAAAATTTAAATTCTTTCAAAAATCATTTAGAAGTTATTATAAAATTTCGAAAATAATTTGAAGTTTAAGCAATAGGTTTCCAACTTAAAAAGATTTCAAGAAATTGGTGAAAATAGTAGATTTTTGAAGATGTGGAACAAAACACTTTAAATCTTTTTAAGAATTTTATAAAGTTCAAGAGAATAAAAAATTTCTTTTTAAGATTGCTGGGAAATTTTTTAATAATTTTTTATTTTACCAAATTTATTTTAAGATTATGACTAAGAACATTTTAAAAAATTCAAAAGATTTCCAGCAGGTCCAAAAAAAATTTGGTCGATTTTAAGGCATTATTTTCAATTTTACAGAATTTTTTCAAAATTTAGGAGAAGTTCAAATAATTTTTAATATATTTAGAAGATTTCAAAAGCTTTCAAAATAATTTGATATATGAAATTAAACAAATTTAATGTTGGAAAAAGTTAAAAATTGTATGGACAAATTATTTTGCAATATTACACAATTTTAGAAAAAATTCGAGTAAGTTCAAGAGATGTTTAGAAGTTTTAAAACGATTAAAAAATAATAAAACATTGTAAAGACTTTAAACAGAGAGTCTTTTCAAGAATTTTTAAAGGTTTCAAGAAAATAAAAAAAAGCTTCACATTCCTAGAAAAATTTAGGGAAAATTAAAAATGATTTTAAAAGAGAATTAGAAGCTTTAAAACTTTCGAAAATATTCAAAACAATTTCTTATTAATGGGAAAATTTTAAATGATGTTTTTGAATTTGAATTTTGAGAGAAAATTTAAAAAATCAAAACATTTGAAAAAGTATGCCCTATAGTTCTGAAAAAGAACGGAGAAGATTCAAAAGGAAAATTAAATTTTATTAATTATATTTTAACTATAGGGCTTTAAAGCTCTCTTTTCAATTGCACTCAACATTAAAAACTATTAAAATTGCACCTTATCTATTGTTAACCATTTCCCCAAATTTCAGCACAATATTTACAATAGTCAAATTATAAAGCCGCCGAATATTAACCATGTAATTGGTATAAAAGAAAATTGAAAACTTTCTAAGATTTCTTCGAAATAATTTTTCATTTAAAAAAATAAAATTAAAAAATAAAATTTAAAAACACATCTAATAACTTGGCAGATTTTAAGGCAATTTTGGAAATTTCGAAAGATTTTTCAAAATTTTAAGAAAACATCGTGTCAGTTTAAAGTATATTTAGGAACATAGCAGGTTTTGGAAAAATTACAAATAGTTTGAATCTTGGAAAGAATTCCTAAAAATTGAACAAATATTTTTTCATTTCTTCCAAACTTCTAAAAACCCTAAATATCTTTTAAACTTACTCAAATTTTATCCCATATTTCTTCTAATCGTGTAAAATAAAAAATGTTCTTTAAAAATGGTTAGACTCTTTTTTTTGACAAATCTGAAATATTCTAAAATCTGTTTGATTTTTTTTTTAAGTATCTTAAAAAAATACTATTTATATAACATCAAAAACAAACACAGAATACTTATTTTCTTGCTCTCAGACCTCTGATTCTTCTTTAGCCCACATTTAGATGTTCAAAAGCTTTTAGCAAATGAACAGTTATTTAAAATGTTTATTTTGCGTTAAAAAGTCTTTTTAATTTATTAAATTACATATTCTACAAAAAAATTATCACTTACAAATTGATCTGCTGGAATATTCAGAATAATTTGTTATAAAAGTTAATTTTAGACGTTGACACAGTAAAATTTAATGAGAAAAATTTTGCAGACTATTAATTTGAATTATTTGCATTTATCCTCGACACTTGAACTTCTTCCAAGAAAAGTTTCAGCGAATAAAAAGTTTGATTATCAATCAAAGAGTGCACTTTTGAAAATTTTGTAAACAGTGAGATAAAAGTTGTCCTTTAGAATCTTGAACAACTATTATTTTATTATTAAATTTTGTAGAGCTTTAGGAATTATGGAAACAAGTTAAAGAATTTAATTAACAATAATTTAAAAAAAATTTAATTTTTCAAGTTACAATTAAAAAAAAAATTCAGATGTTGAGGCAGCGAGGATCGAGCCCGCGGCGTTTCGACTAAAAACCCAATACAATACCACCTGAGCTGTCGAAGATTTTAAAGCAATCTGTTTCAATTTTGCAGGATTGAAAAACTCTAGAAAAAATTTTAATTAATTCAAAAAACATTTAGAAGTTTCCAAAAAATTTCGAAAATAATTTTAAGTTTAAAAAATAGATATTAGAAGTGATTATTTACCCTAAAATTAACTTGAAGAGAACATGTAACGAAATTTTTAAACGTCTCACAAGATTTCCCAAGTTTCTAAATGTTAAAAAAATGATTCTTGACTTAACATGATTTCAACAAATTGGTAAAAAATGGTAGATTTTCGAAAATTTGGAATAAAAAACTTTAATGGTTTTTAAGAATTTAAATTTTTTATTTTAAGACTATGACTAAGAACATTTTTTTTTAATTCAAAAGATTTCCAACATATCAAAAAAGAATCTGGAAAATTTTAAGGCAATATTTTAAATTTTAATTTTTAAATTTAAAATTTTTTTAATCTTAAATTTGAAAAGAATTCAAAAAGCTTGAAATAAGGAGATTTTTGAAGATTTGGAAATAAAATGTTGAAATTGTTTAAAATATTTTGAAAGGTTTTAATGTATTAAAAAATTCTTAAGATTCCTGGAAATATTTAAAGTGATCCTCTATTTTTAAAATTAATTTTAAGAGAATATTTAAAAAAATGATAAAACATTACAAAAGATTTTTAACGTGATAAAAACTGAATACGGAAGGGTTTTAAATAATTTTAGTAATAATTCAAACCAGTTTAAAAGATATTTACGCAATTTTCGAATTTAAAAAATTTTTTGAAAACTTTTAAAGACAACTTTTTTTTAAGCATCAAAAAATCTTAAATATCTTTTAAACGACAATTTTTTCTAAAATTTTGTAAAATGCTGTAAAATAAAAAATCTTGCATTTTATAGCGAAACCTAAATAAATATTCATTCGAAATTTTTATCCTGACAGTTATTTTTTCCTTCAAATTATAATCTGACTAAAATTTTTTTTCTCCTAGTCCGAAAAATATTGATTGAATGCAAATTCATCTATATTTTTCAAAAGTCTTCTTTCTGAATGAATTCAAATCTTTCTGATTTAAAATTGAAAACATTTTTTAGTTTTATTGTCAACTATTATATTTTTCATTGAGAATTGATCTTTTTTGTTCAAAATTCAATTACTTCTTTAAACGTTAAACTGCTTTGTTAAAAAGTATTATTTTTTTGTTTGTAGAAAATTAAGTTAAATTTTTTAATTTAAAATAAAATATTTTTTTATTGAAAAATCCACTATTTGGTTTAATATTAATTTTTCTATTAACATTTTCATTTGCCATACCTAAAATATCCAAAAATATTTTCTTATTTTCTCAAGATTTTTAATAAAATTATATTCATATAATATAAAAACCAAATAAACAAATGAACCTTGAAAATAAATATTTACTCAAAATTTTTATTTTGTATTAAAAAAAATTGGTCCCTCAAATCAAGAAACTAAATGCGTGAATAACGCGCGATTGATAATTAATTTTTTTTTAATATATGTACCTGCTGTTTCCGATATAAATTCGAGAATCACAAGCGCAGCACTTTTTACATTGTATCCAGTCCAAAGTCGAACTGCACAATCTACCATTCAAAATTGGCCAATAATTCCTTGAAAGAATAAAATTTCAGATCCGGTAAATTTCAATAACACGTGGTGCAGAATCTTCGTAGGAAATAGAAGAGAATTAAATCCCGAATGGAATCTGACCGACGACTAAAGAGAATGGACTGTGGTCGTCTTACTTGTATTTCCGAGCGTTTTAAGAAGCAATTTATGTAGTAGGCCACACCGGTTTATCTGAAAGAAACTATAAACGTCTCTCTCTCTCTCTTTATTTTATCACGTTTTTCTCTTCCTTTTTTCTGCACTTCTGCTGCGTATGTAAATTTTTCAGTTGTGTCAAGATCTTTTCCTTCGTCAATCACTTTTTGCAATAAGAAATAAGAAGCCTTTTTTGTTAATTTTTTATATAAATATTGGAATCATAGAAAGAAAAGGTGCCTCAAAACTAGAATGGCTGATTGTTTTCTAAGTGTCTCACTTGGGTGACTTGCAAACTAGACCATAAGGATTTTAAATTTAAATGGGCCACGCGTAATTTCCATACTGGTTTTTCTAGGTTAATCTCAACTGTCGTAAATTTATATTTAATTCTTAAATAAATAAATTATTTACATTTTTTTAATTTTGATTTTTTAAATATTCGTTTTAGTTTAAATTCATCAAACCTGCTGGAAATAAAAAGATAGAGATTCAATCTTTCTGAATAATTTTGAATCTGTATGATAGAAAGAGATAGAGAAAATGTATCCCATTTTATTTCTCTGCCAATCTTACTTCACGTCTATCTTTTTCAATCCCCTCTTCTCTATCTCATTCCAAATTTACACAATCAACGTCTATCATTTTCTATCTCTATCAATCTAAATTCATGACTTTCGTTTTTAATCTTCTCTTCTCTATCTAAGCCTCTTCTGTGTCTATCAAATTCTATATTTTTCAATATCTTCCTCAATCTAAATTCACAAATATCCTTTTCAATCTCCTCTTCTCTATCTCGTCATTTACTACATCTATCAAGGTCTATTTGTACTATTTATTTTCCAATCTAATTTCACGTCTATCCTTTTCAATTTCCTCTTATATATCTCACCCTATTCTACTTCTATCAGCGTCTATCTTTTTCTATCTCTTTGTGAATCTAAATTCACGACTATCTTTTTCAATCTCCTCTTCTCTGTCGCATCCTATTCTACTTCTATTAACGTCTATTTTTTTCAATTCGCTCTTCTCTATCTCAACCTATTATTCGTCTATCAAGGTCTATCTTTTTCTATATCTTTGTCCATCTAAATTCACGACTATCTTTTTCAAACTTCTCTCCTCTATATTATCCTATTCTACGTCTATCATCCTATATTTTCTTATCTTTTTGTCAATCTAAATTCATAACTATCTTGTTTAATCTCATCTTATCTAATTCTAAATTTCAACTATCAAAATCGATCTTTTTGTCAATTTAAATTCACGACTATCTTTTTTGAACTTCTCTATCTCATCCTATTCTAGGTCTATCAACGTCTATCATTTTCAATCCCTTCTTCTCTATCTCATCCTGTTCTACGTCTATCAAGCTCTATATTTTGCTACTCCTTTGTTAATCTAAATTCACAACTATCCTTTTCAAGCTTCTCTTATCTGTCTCAGCCTATTCTAGGTCTATCAAATTCTATCCTTTTCTATATCTTTGTCAATATAAATTTACGAATATCCTTTATAATGTCCTCTCCGCTATCTCATCCTTTCCTACGTCTATTAACGTCAATCTCCTCTTTTCTATCTCATTATAAATTTCAACTATCCACGTCGACTTTTTTGTCATTTTAAATTCACGACTATCTTATTTCAAACTTCTCTGTTTTGTCCTATTCTACGTCTATCAAGGTCTATCTTTTTCAAGCCACTTTTCTCTGTCTCAACCGATTATACGTGTTTCAACGACTATCTTTTTCAATCTCCTCTTATCTGTCTCAGCTTAGTCTAGGTCTATCAAATTCTATTTTTTTCTGTATCTGTGTCAATCGTAATTCACGACTATCTTTTTCAAGCTTCTCTCATCTATCTTATCCTACGTCTATCATCGTCTTTATTTTCTTATCTCTTTGTCAATCTAACTTCATAACTATCTTTTTCAATCTCCTCTTATCCATCTGATTCTAAATTTCAACTATCAACATCGATTTTTTTGTTCATTTAAATTCACGACTATATTTTTTGAACTTCTCTTGTCTATCTCATCCTATTCTACTTCTATTAACGTCTATCTTTTTCAATTCGCTCATCTCTATCTCAACCTATTATTCGTTTTTCAACGTCTATTTTTTTCAATCTCCTCTTATCTGTCTCAGCCTAGTCTAGGTCTATCAAATTCTTTTTTTTCTGTATCTTTGTCAATATAAATTCACGAATATCTTTTTGAAACTTTTATCCTCTATCTTATCCTATTCTACGCCTATCACCCTATATTTTCTTATCTCTTTGTCAATCTAAATTCATAACTATCTTTTTTAATGTCCTCTTATCTATCTCATTCTAAATTTCAACTATCAACATCGATCTTTTTGTCAATTTAAATTCACAACTATCTTTTTCAAACTTCTCTTCTCTATCGTATCCTGTTCTATGTCTATCAACGTCTATCTTTTTCTATATGCTTGTCAGTCTACAATCACGTATATTTTTTTCAATCTCCACTTTTCTATCTCATTCTAAATTTCAACTATCAACGACTATCTTTTTAATCCTCTTTTCTCTATCTCAACCGATTATACGTGTTTCAACGTCTATATTTTCCAATTTCCTCTTATCTGGCTTGGCCTAGGTCTATCAAATTCTATTTTTTTATTTATCCGTCTCAACCTAAATTCACGACTATCTTCTTCAAGCTTCTCTCATCTATCTTATCCTATTCTACGTCTATCATCGTCTTTATTTTCTTATCTCTTTGTTAATCTAAGTTCATAACTATTTTTTTCAATCTCCTCTTATCCATCTGATTCTAAATTTCAACTATCAAAATCGATATTTTTGTTCATTTAAATTCACGACTATCTTTTTCAAAGTTCTCTTCTCAATATTATCCTATTATAGGCCTACCAACGTCCATTTTTTAAAATCCTTTCTTAACCAAAATTTGAATTTTTCCCCCTCTTTTTTATTTTTATCCAAAGGTAAAACGAATGTTTACTTTACTTTTTTATGGAAAAAAAACAGGAATAAGTTTTTTTTCAGATTGCAATGGGAAAATTTTATGGTGGTTGTCCGAATTTGATCATTAGATTCTTGGTTTCATTTTTAGGAATTCTTCACATGAATCCTTTCTTTTCCATCTTATCATTTCAATTATTTACCCACGTCAATCTTTTCCTATCTCTCCGTTTATTTTTTGCAATCTTCTTTTTTCTATCTCATTATATTCTTTCCCTGGGCGATGGGAAATTCCGTCCTAGCTACCTCCAAGTTGTTATACCGTTGGTTTTTGGTGCGCTCCCCTTCCCCATCAAACTGGTAACGTATTTTATCGACGTCCCTCAAGGTTGAAAGGGAAAGAGTCGTCAGACAGAGCAGCTGAGAACAGTATCACTTCATTCCAGTTTCGTTTCCCTCCATAATCACCGAGCATGCGCCGAGCAGGTACGTACAGGAAACAAAATTAGTTTTTTTTTCACAGTAATTTTTTCGGTTTTTTATTCACTTATGCAGATATTAACGAAAGAGGGCAAAAATGGATTTAAACCAGTGCATTTGATCTATTGTTTTCCCCTAAGTGAGGTTAGCTGACTATGAAGAAGAACTTTAAAAAGATCTAACTATCCAAAAATGAAATTTAATCACTATAAATTTTCTTTCATTAAAACTTTTTTGGCCTTAAGACCATGTGACGAGTGGCTCACGTGACCAGATTCCTACCTTACTGCCACCTTTCTTATTTCCCAACTTATTTTCACACGAAGCTCCACATCGAGTTGAAAATTTGGGATAAAAAATAAGAAGCACTAAGAAAGGTGGCTCTGGTCCTAAAGTTTAATAATTATAAAAAAGCAAAAAAAAATTATTTACAACAAAAATTTTTTCTCATAATTATACAAATTTAGAACCAGATGCACTATTCTTAGTGCTTTTTGTTTAGTATCCCAAATTTTCAAATCGATGTGGCGTTTTGTGTGAATATAAGTTGGAAAATAAGAAATAAGAAAGGTGGCGGTAAGGTAGGAATCTCGTCACGTGACCCACTCGCTAGATGGACATCAAGAACACATTCTCATCAAGTGCTATACGAGAAAAAAGTTCAAAATAAGCAAATTTTCATATCTAATTTCAGAGCTCAAATTTGAATTTTTCATGAAATGGTTTGCATCTAGGTTCTAGACCAATCATATTAACCATAAACCAACAAGGTGACTAGAAGTGAATCCTATGTCAAATATTAATTCCACGATTAAGGGTACCTTTTCAAAGTCGCCTGTTTTTAATTAATCGTTCAATTAATTTGACACATCGAGTTCTTATCTAGGTTCTCAACCAATTAAATTTGCCATAAACCAACAAAATAGCTAGAAATGAATGCGGTCATGAATATTAACTCTATGACTAATTAAAAAGAGGCTTCCGTGAAAAGCTACCCTAATTTACAACCCATGGCCAAGATTGAAAAGGTACATAATTGTTTACCTGAATTAGATTTGAAATTAGTTGGTTTTTGAAATTAAAATACCTAGAGTGAACGATCTGTTCGGGTCCGAGTTCTGCAAAAATTTAAATTTATGTATGAAAAATTTCTTTTTTACGCAAATAAATAATAAAATCTTATAGTTAATTTATAAAATTAACTAAAAGAGTAAGTCATGCAGTGAGAAGAGAAAAAAATGTTTAATTTTTATTACTGGTAACGTTTCTTAATTTTTTTTTTACCAAATAGTAGGATTTTCAATTAATAAAGATAAACTTTGAACCAAAAATGAAACAATTCAATTTTAAAATAAACATGAGAGTTCAATTTTCAACCAAAAGGATGAAGTGTATTTTCAACTATAAAAAGAAATAATTTGCAACAAAAAATGGAATAATTACATTTTCTGTTTAAAAAGTAAATTTTCAACAAGAAAAAGAAGCGAATTTGTCAATAGAATAGTTGAATTTTTAGCCATAGAGATAAATTTTCTACTAAAATAATCAATCTTCAACCAAAAAATTACTTTTGAACAAATTAGTATACATTTGACAAAAAAGATTAATTTTCTACCAAAAATTGAATAATTGATATTTCTGCCTAAAAGAGTTTATAATAAATAAAATATAGTTTAATTTAAACAAAACAGCGAATTTTAATGAAAATACTTAATTCTTAACTTCAAAAATTAATTTTCATAAGATTCAATCGACCAGTTCAATCTTTATCGAAAGAAATCAATTTTACAACTAAAAAAATTTGTAGCCAAAAATGAAATCGTCGAATTTTCAGTTTAACAAAATAATTTCGAACCGAAAAAAGAAAATTTGAATAAAGTACCTCAATTTTCACACAAAATAATAAATTTACAACTAAAAAAGAATGTATTTTCAAACAAGAATTTTAATTTTCTACCAAAAAGTCGAAATTAACAAAAAAAGATTTTTTTTAAATAAAGTAATTAAAAGTCTTATAAGTATCTGAATTTTAAATAAAAGAAATGAATCTGCACAAGAAGAAGAATAATTTTCTAAAATAAAGGTCAATTTTCAAACACATAGTTGAATTTTCTACTAGAAAAATCAATTTTCGAGAAAAGAAAAACGAATTTTAAAAAAATTAGTTAAATTTTCAACCGAAAAATGAGTTTTTTATCAAAAACATTGATTGCTGCGCATCAAGATTGATTCTCAAGTAGAAGAGGTGATTTTTTAATCAAATACATTAAAATTCATCTAAATGGTTGATTTTTAAACTAAAAGAGAGGAATTTTTAACCGAAAATAGACAATTTAAAATTTCAGTTAATCAATTTTTAATGGAAAAAACTGATTATCACTAAAATAGTATATTTTAAATAAAAGAGATGAATATTCTACAATCAACTTAAAATGTAATATTTGATATTTAATTTAAAAAATATTTTAAATTATAAGCCGTTGAATTCAATCAAAAAGGGTGATAAAAAATATAAAATATTTACTTATAAATGTCCCTTCAGTAAGCAAAGATGTTATGTTTGTGAAATTCAAACTATGCAAGAAAAACTGACCCTACGTCAAATATTAATTTTTTTCTTTTTTATAAACAAAGCTATTTTTCATATATTAAGTTTGAATTTTTGAAGAACTTGGACCCGAACAGATTTCAACAAAAATTTTTTATTTTCAACAAAATTGTTAATTTTCTAACAAAATTGTTGAAATTTCAACTAAAATTAGAATAATTAAATTTTCGGGTAAAGAATTTAATTGTCAACAAAATATTTCATTTTTTAACGAAAGAACTCAATGTTAACCAAAAATGGTACAGTTAAATTTCAGGTAAAAAGATTTAATTTCAAACAAACAAAATCCAATTTTTACAACAACATAAATTAATTTTCAACAAAAAGAAGAATTTTCAAGAAAATACATTAATTTTCAGTCAGATAGTTACATTTCTAACTAAAAAAGTTCAATTTTTTTTACAAAAATGGAGTAGTTAAAATTGCAGTATAAAAATAATTAAAAAAAAAAGTTTTGTTCACAAAATATTAAAATTTTTAACCAATGAAATGTATTTTTAACGAAAATGATCAAAGTTTAAACAAATATTTTCCTATAAAACAAAACAATTAAAAAAAATTTATTTGCAAGTACAAAAAACGAATGTTCAACAAAATAGTTACATTTTCAACAAAAAATGGTATAGTTGAAAATTAAATTTTTAACAAAAAAAGATTTCGAAAAAAAAAGTTTTAACAAAATAGGTGAATTTTCAACTAAAAAGATGAGTTTTCAACCAAAAAGTTCAACTATTCCAGTTAAAGATTCATAATTTTCGTTGGAAATGAATCGCCTTAGTTGAAAATTAATCGCTTTGGTTAAAATTTAAAGTATTTTGTAAGAAATTCGTTTTTCGTTGTTAAAAATTAATTTTATTATTCAATTTTTGATTTAAATTTATCTTTTTTTATTTCAAAATTCAACTGCTTGGTTAAGAAATTATCTTTCTCAGTTAAAAATTCAACATTTTGATTAAAAATTAATGTATTTTGTTAAAAATTCACCTATTTCAGTTGAAGCTTTTTCTTTTCTAGCTAAAAATTCATCACTGGTGTCAATTTTAACTATTTCGTTAAGAAATTTTGTTTTGTTTAGAAAATTCATCTTTTTTAGTTCGAATTTTAATTGATAAGTTGAAAACTGTTTCTCTTTAGTTGAAAATTCTACTACTTCATTGCGAATTCACGTAATTTGGTAAAAAATCGCCTTTTTGTAGAAAATTCATCTTTTGGTTTTAAAAAGTGAAATATTCGAATTAAAGATTCTCCAATGTTGTGGAAATTCAACTATATGAATTTTTATCAATAAAAAAAGAATTTTCAACAAAACACATGAATTAAAAAATCTTGAACCAAAAAAATAGTAATTTCAATAAAATAGATTAATTTAAACAAAAAACGAAATGATATTTTGAAATAAAAAAGATCAATTTAAAATAATGGAATTATTATATATTCAATTAAAAAAATTAATTTTCAACCAAAAGAAAAATTTTCTACGAAATAGGGAAATTGGCCAAAATTTTTAAACAAGATTAACAATATTCTACTAAATAAAGACTTTTTTCAACGAAATATATAATGTTTTACCCGTATAGTTAAATTTGGAACTAAAAAAAATTATCAACAAATAATGGAAAAGTTTAATTTAAAACAAAAGAACAAAAGATTTGTAAAAAGAGTTTTAACAATACAGTTGAATTTTCAACCAAATCGGGAAATGTTCCAAGATTTTTAAGCAAGAATAATAATCTTCTACCAAATAACGATTTTTTTCCACGAAATACATGAAGTTTCACCAATATAGTTGAATTTTCAACTAAAAAAAATTCAGAAAACAGTAGAAAAGTTTAACTTTCAGTTAAGGAAAAAAGAAGACTAGATTTTGAAAAAAAAATTTTTAACAATATAGTTGAACTCTCAACTAAAAGAAGAATTTTCAAGAAAATGGGGAAATAGTCAATGTTTTTAAAACAAGAATAATAATATTCTACCAAATGAGGACTTTTTTTTAACGAAATACATGAAGTTTTACCCGTATAGTTGAATTTTGAACGAGAAAAAGTTTCAAGAAACAATGGTAAAGTTAAATTTTTATTGAAAAAAAAGAAGAAAAGATTTTGAGAAAAGGGAGTTTTAGCAATATATTTGAATTTTCAACCAAAAAGAATAATTTTTTATTAAAAAAGATTAATTTTCAACCAAAAATATTAATTTTAAAACAAAAGAGAAAAGAATTTTTAAAAATGCGTTAGTTTTCAATCAAATAAATCATTTTTCAGTTAAAAAGATTCATTTTTAACCAAAAAGATTAATTTAGAACAAAAAGAGACGAGTTTTCAATAAAATAGATGAATTTTCAACTCAAAGAAGAATTTTCAATAAAATACAAACATTGTCCAACATTTTTAAAAAAGAATAATAATATTCTACGAAATGAGAACTTTTTTCAATGGAACACATGAAGTTTCACCCGTACAATTGAATTTTTAACAACAAAAAAACTTCAACAAACAATCGAAAAGTTTAATTTTTATTTTAAAAAAAAGAAGAAAAGATTTTGAAAAAAAAGAGTTTTAACAATATAGTTGAATTTTCAACTGAAAAGAAAAATTTTATACCGAAAAAGATAAATTTTCAACCAAAAGGATTATTTTTAAAGAAAAGGAAAAAATAATTAAAAAGAAAAAGATTCATTTTCAACCAAAGAAATCGTTTTTTAGGTAAAAAGTTCAATTTTCAACCAAAAAGATCAATTTAAAACGAAAAGAGGCGAATTTTCAATAAAATACATGAATTTTCAACCAAAAGAACAATTCTCAACAAAATCGAGAAATTTTCCAAGATTTTTAGCAAGTATAATATTATTCTACCAAATTAGGATTTCTAAAACGAAATACATGTAGATTCACCCATATAGTTGAATTTTTAACAACAAATAAAAATTCAACAAGCAAAGGACAAGTTTAAAAGAAGAAAAGATTTTGAACAAAAGGAGTTTTAACAACATAGTTGAATTTTAAATGAAAAAGATGGGTTATCAACGTAAAAGAATCATTTTTTTTTTTACCAAAAAGATGAATTTTCAAACAAAAATATTAATTTTCAAGAAAAAGAAAAATAATTTTAAAAATTGCTCAAAAAAGATTAATTTCTAACGAATTTTTAATAATATACAAGCATTTTTACCCAAATGGTTGATTTTTGAACTGAAAAGGATAAATTTTCAACAAAAAATGGAAAGTATAAATTTTCAGTTGATCAATTAAAAAAAAAATTAATTCTTACCAAATTCCAATACGCCCTTATTGGAACCCTAAGAAATTCGGAATGAATTACGAAAGATGGAACTGATTTGTCGTGGGAAAGGAAGGGTGGGGGGGGGTGTCGATGCATCCCTACCAGTGCCTCCAATCCTGGGAACTTTTTAAACTGCGCTTGCGTCTCGTAGACAACCCGATTGGTCACTGTTAGCATGCTGATTTTGAATGATAGAAATATTCAGATTCAATATTTATGATAAATAATGATTGAAAAATGCATCCCAAGTAATTTCTTAATCTTAAATTTGAATTTTGGAGTGACGGATGAGAAAATAATTCAATTTTCATGTAAAAAACGTTGTAATTCTGACTTCAGAAAATTTTTTGTTCTTTAATTAGCATTTTAAATGTTTCAAAATGCTACTAAAAAGGTAATAAGAAGTTTTGATTTTAAGAAAAAAAAATATTCGTTTTAATAGCATAAATATGATTTAATTATTTGTATACAATATTATATATTTTATAATATTTATACAATAAGTAATTAGTAATTGTAATTCAGGTCTTTTTCAAGTTATTAAAAAAATGTATGATATAACATTTGTCAGTGCAGTAATTAATTAT
Organism: Belonocnema kinseyi; assembly: GCF_010883055.1. NCBI lineage: Eukaryota > Metazoa > Arthropoda > Insecta > Hymenoptera > Cynipidae > Belonocnema > Belonocnema kinseyi. Next base: position 74,321,016 of record NC_046657.1, on the reverse strand, counting down.
TCTTAATTCATTTCTGGTAATTTCAGAGATTTTATTTTTAATCATACTCTCGGAAATAAACAAAAATTTAATTTTAAAACACGACGGAGACGAGATTAATCATTGGGACAAATAAAAATGATTTATTTCACTAAACTCAGAATTCAGAATTTATATAATTCAAAATCAGCACACTAACAGTGACCAATCGGGTTTTCGGTGCAACGCAAGCGCACTTTAAAAAGTTCCCCACCCCACTCGAAATTTGGCAGCCATATTTCGACTAGGACCAGTCCATTCTTAAGGCGACGCTCCTCCTGGCTAGACTCGTTTACACGCGTCGCGCATTTCCTCTCAAAAATCAGTTGAATATGATTTTGAAACTGCCAAAAATGTTCAATCTTCAGTTATTTGAAAAGTTTGAAGTTATTTTCAAGCTTTTTTATTCCTAATTTCTGACAAAATGTGCACAAAGTAAAAATCGGGTATTCAGCATTGGCGTCTACAGTCTACGAAGAAAAGCTCGATTCCAAATTCAAGGTAAGTGGTTCAACTTTAATATAAAGTAATTTATTTTTCTGAATAGTCAGTAAATAATACCTGAAATTTGCATCGCCCCCTAACATTTTAGATTTCATTTATATTACCATTCTTAAATTCTTAATGAAAATTCTTTGTGAGTAAACGAATTTCTGATCCATTTCGTGCAAATATTTGAAGATTTGTGTAGAATCTTCATGATCTTCGGATGAAATTTTAGGCGTCTCTAAGGCTAACCTAAAAATACTTCTCGAATGTTCGAATTCTCTTATCAAATTCAATTGCATCTTTCAGTTATATTCCCTTCATTACTTGCTTTATCATATGGAATCCATCCAAATGTTTTTTTTTCTGATACAGTATATTTACTAAAAAAATGTTATTAATTATGAGAAATTTAATTAAAAGAAAAAAGAGATCGAATTATGTAGCCGCCATGTGGCCGCTTTTTCTAGGTTAAATGAATCCATTTGAAATCTTCGAACTTAATTTTTCGCCCAAAAGTGAGGATTGAAAATTGATTTTAAAAGTAAATGGTCAATATGTTCTTTTCCAAATATCTTTACAATTAAATTCGCTGATATCTTCGAAATTTTGTTTTTATTTCTGGAACTTATAAACCGAGAAAATTGTGCAATACTTGATAAACGGGAAGTGAGGAAATATTTAGCATCCACGTTCGATCAAAATATTATTGTTTACAACTTTCAACGAATGTAAGGAATTTTCGAAATTATAAATTAATTAATCTTAATTTAATTCCTTGAAAAAATTGTTTTCCGTATAATTTTCGAACAGAATTACAATTTTTCATTTGGGGCAGGAATTTTAAAAACAAATTTGAGTTTTTAGATAGAACTCGCAAGTGCCGTTAATGTATTTTGTGAAAATAATTTTTTCAGTTGAAAATTCGTATATTTTTTTTTTAATTAAACTGACCCTGCTAAAAATTCTTTAATTGGTTTGTTATTTTTTGCTTGAAAAATGAATTTTTTTATCTACAATTATTTTCATGTATTTTATTTTTGTCTGAAAATTTATATTTTTTACTTGAAAATTCAACTATTTGGACGAATATTTGTCGTTTTTACTGGAAAATTCAGTAATTTTATAAAAAATTAATCCTTTTATTGAAAAATTGTCTTTTTGGAGACATTTCATCTTCTGGTTCGAAGGTTTAACAATTCCAGTTAAAGTTCGAATATTTTAGTTAAACAATAATCACTTTTAGTTAAAATATGGAATATTTTGTTAAAAATTCGTTCCTTTGTTTGCTGGAAATTAACTTTTTTAACTGAAAATTTCACGATTCCATTTTTGATTGTAGATTTATCTTTTTCAATTAAAAATTATCTGAAAAACTCTTGGAAAAGAGAAATTTTGAATAAAATTTTAAGCCTGACTTATGTTTAAAAATTTTACAAATGTAATTTTGGACTTAGGATTCATAAATATTGATTTTTTTGACTTAAAACAGAAATTTAAACAAAAATTTTTCTTTTGACCTAGAAGTAGGAAATTGAAAAAATCTGTTCAAATTCAGAATTGTAATTATTTTCCAAAATTTCCCGTTGCAAATCAGAAATATTTGAAATCGTTCGAAATTTTTGGACTCTTAATTGACCTGGGGTAAAACGATTCAGCGTTATTTGACGTTTCAAATTTAAAGATTTAAAATTTGAATTTTTCGTTGAACAATTTATGTTGCAAGGATTTGTAATTGTCTAAATTTAGATTTCAATGTTCATAATTAGTTGCTTTCAATTTATTGTGCTTCAAACTAATAAAAAACTTTATAAAAAAAAAGTTTACAAGCCAAATCATTTCTGATTTAAACTAAAATAAAAAAATGCAAATTATCTATCATGTAAGTAATAAAAAAATTGCGCTAATTAAAGAAATATTGTTAAATTTTATGAGCCCAATCCTAAAAAAATCACATCCTTCCAAAATTGAACATGATGAGTACCTTACCTACACAGAAAGGGATGTGTTGAAATTTTCCCACAGCGTTCTGAAGTCTCTCAAAAAATTGAACCAAATTCCTTTCTTTAAATGCCAGGTTAATTAGTTTTCGTCGGGTTTTTTTTTTGCAGGCGGAAGCCAACTACAAGGAGAGACAAAAGTCTGCGAAATTCGAAGCAGCTGTTAAAGAAAACTTTTGTCACATGCAGAGTTCTCGGTAAGATTATTTATTTATTTATTTTGTTTTAAAAATTCAATTGTTTTGTTTTAAAAAGTTACATTTTCTTGCCTTAAATTGAACTGTTCGGCTCAAAATTCAGTTAATTTGTTAAAAATTCGCTTTTTGTAGAAATTTAATTTTCATAAATGAGGTCACGTCTATTAGTGTTGGCCCACAAACTTAATTATATAAAAATAAACAATCCAGATGGCGCTGGGAGTCTTTCCAGCCATGTTTTTACATGACAGGAATAGGCAAAATTAGTAAATTTAAAGTATTTTTCAACTCAAGAAATGAAATTAAACTTATAATTATACTAAATTTTATTATTAAATTCAAAATACGTCTATCAAATTTATATAAAGTAGTTTTGTAAAAAATAAGTTTGAAAAAAGCATGGTGTAACAAATATTATTTTATAAAAAATAATAAGAATTAACAATTGAATTTAAATAAATTAAGAAGGTATAGTTTTTATTTTTATTTATTTCTTAAATCGCTTTTTGAAAGCATTAAAAAAATAAAGACATCGTTTCACTTCAAGATAACATGTTTCATATTTCTTATAAAAATACATACACCTTTTAATGCATTTGTTAATCAGTATTGTTTATAACAATGGTAAATATTTTCATTGTCTATTTCTGTGATGGAATTTTCATTTTTGAAGGCAAACCTAATGATTGCGCAGAAAAAATTCATTTTATATATACAGAGGGGCTTATTTATTAAATTTGTTTATGAAATTTGTTTATAACAATAAAAAAAATTATACTTTAGTGTTTGATTTCAACGAAACATTAATTTCGCTCGATTTCGCGGGGAAAACGTGATGAAAGGAACTTCCAAGCTTCAATCTACAGCAATAATCGATTTTGTTCATACATTTGTTTACAACAATTGAACAGATTGCACGAAATTTATCTAAGTTATTATGATTTGTTAATCGATTGCAAATCTATCAGTTTTTCACCTTTTTGAGGTAAAATCAATGAATGCTACAGAACAGGCAGCTCAAATATGAAAAATTATGTTTTTTTTTGCATTTTGCAACTAATTAAAAATAATTTTAATTCGCAGCACTGTGCGGCGTCGACAGACTAAACATGTTTTACTAACAATACAATAAACAAACTACTGCCAGCAGATAAAAGACCTACTTTTAATTATTTTTTTCATCAGGCCAAAGCCCTAACACCAATTTATATCCCGTTTTTAATTAAAAATTTTTATTTTTTACTCGAAAATTCAACTGTTTGCTTGAATATTTATCTTTTTTATCAGTGGAAAATTCAACAATTTTATTTTTAATTAATGCATTTTGTTGACAACCCCTATTTTTGTAGACAATTCTTTTTTTGGTATCAAGATTTAAAGATTTTGTTGTTGAAATATAAATGATTTATTCCATTTTTAGTTGATAATTGATCTTTTTTAACTTAATTTAACTGTTTGGTTAAAAAATAATTAACAATTTGAGTGAAAAGTAATGAATAAAAACAAATTAATTCTTCTGGTTTGAAATTTGATCTTTTTTGATAAAAATTACACCTTTTTCAGTTCAAAATTCATCATTTTAGTTGAAAATTAATATTTTTTATTTGAAAATTCAACTGTTCAGTTTAATACTGATATTTTTTAATAGAAAATTCAACAATTTTAATTTGAATTAATGCATTTTGTTGAAAATCCGTCTTTTTTTGTAGTAAACTCATCTTTTGTTTTGAAAATTTATCTTTTTTTATTCAAAATTAGACTCTCAGTAAAAGTTTCGTCACTTTAGTTGCAAATTTATCACTTTGGTCGAAGTTAAAACTATTTTGTGGAAAATTAGTTTTCTTCTCAGTGAAAATTGATCTTTTTTAGTTTGAATTTCAACGTTTTTGTTGAAAATATATTGTTTTTAGTTGTAAATTTAACTGTTTGAATGTAAATTCATTTAATTTGTTAAAAAAAAATAGTCTGTCGAAAATTCATCATTTGGCTTTGAAAATTCATCACTGTAGTTAAAATGTGAAATGTTTTTCTTTATTAAAATGAAAATTTAATTTTTTATTTGAATTTGACAATTTGATTGAAAGTTTATGTATTTTGTTGAAATTTCAATTATTTCAGTTTAAGTTTTATCATTTTTAGTTGAAAATTAACTGATTTCAAATTTTTAAAAATGGAACCGCTTATGAGAAAATTTAGAAAAAAATTGAGTAATAAAAATTCCAAAATAAAACATAATAAGATTGTTCATTTTTGCTTAAAAAATTCAATTGTTTTGTCAACAAAAAAAGTTACATTTTTTTTGCGAAACAAATTTGCAAGAAAAGTTCTTATTAAATTAAAATTTATTTAATTTTAATAAATTACGTCACGTAGTTTGTAAATTAGGAAAGAATAAAATTAATTTTATTCTCACAACTCGAGTTGTTGAATCCGATTATTGAAAAAATATTCACATGCTAAGAAAGCCGAAATTTTTTTGCTTGTATTTAATTAGAATTATTACGGTTCAACCAAGAAGAAAGTATCGTTGATTAATTTCAGAAATTGATTGTGCTTTGCAGACTGAAAAATGCAAAAAAAATGTCTTGGACTTACGGGCGTATTCAATGGAAAATTTTTGATAACATTCGCAAATATAAAGAAAATATTTATTATCTTCTTAAATTTTGAGTTAATATTCTTTAAAAGAATATTGTGGCGTGGATCGCATTCACTATACACACTCTACTGTAAATCACTCAAAAATTTTTGTGATCTGGCGGATAATATTCACACGCGTTTTTTTTCTCGCAATATTCCCCCCTTCCAGCCTTTTTGTATAATTATTGATTAAATTTATTTATTTAATAAATATAAGTCATAATTTTTTTGTTGAAAATTAATCACTTTAATTGAAGTTTGAACTATTTTGCTGGAAATTCGTTTTTCTTTTGTTAAAAATTAATTTTTTATTCCACTTTTGGTTTAAATTGATTTTTTTTATACAATTTTTTTGTTGAAATTTAATTATTTTGTGGTAAAAACTTCAGCTATCCTGTATTTGGTTGAAAATTAATATTTTTTACTTGAAAATTCAACTGTTCGCTTGAATATTTATCTTTTTTGGTGAAAAATTCAACAATTTTGTTTTGAAGTAATGCATTTTGCTGTTAAAATACAAATGATTTATTCAATTTTTGGTTAATAATTTATCTTTTTTTACTTAATTCACCTGTTTGTTTAAAAACATTTAACGATTTGATTGAAAATTAATTTTTTTTAAATAATTATTTCTTCTAGTTTGAAATTTGAACTTTTTTGTTTAAAATTCGACTCTTTCAGTTCAAAGTCCATCATTTTAGTTGAAAATTCATTATTAGAGTTAAAATTTGAACTATTTCGTTAGAAATTAGTTTTCTTGTTGAAAATTAATTATTTTTATTGACATTGGTTCATTTTTAGTTGAAATTTTAACTATTTTGTTAGCAAATCTTTTTTTAGTTGAAGTTTGAACTGTTAATTGAAAATTCACATATTTGACTGGAAATTCATGTATAAATTGTAAAAAAAAAAGTAAAAAGTCGCCTTATTTGTAGCAAGTTTATGTTCTGGTTTGAAGATTAAACTTCTCCAGTTAAATATCACAATTTTCGTTGAAAATTAATATTTTTTATTTGAAAATTCAACAATTTTATTTCGAATTCATTTTGTTGAAAATGCGTCTTTTTTGTAGTAAACTCATCTTTTGTTTTGAAAATTTATCTTATTTATTTAAAATTTAACTATTTCATAAAAACTTCGTTATTTTAGTTGCAAATTTATCACTTTGGTCGAAGTTTATTTTACTTTGTGGAAAATTAGTTTTCTTCTCAGTGAAAATTGATCTTTTTTATTTTAAATTTCCTTTGTTTGGTTGAAAGTTTATCTTTCTCAGTTGAAAATTCAATAATTTTATTGAAGATTAATCCATTTTGTTGCAAAATTAACTATTTCAGTTCAAGCTTCACCATTTTTAGTTGAAAATTTATCACTGCTTAAAATTCTGTCTATTTTGATAATTAATCATTTTTAAGCAAATAATCTTTTTTTTTTTTTTTTCTTGAAAATTGATCTTTTTTAGTTAAAAATTCAACTATTTGATGGAAATTTAACGTAATTTGCATACAAAAAAGTTGAGAATTCACCTTTTAGCTTAGGATTCATATTTGAAATGGGAGATTTTGAATAGATTTTCCATTCTGATTTAGAATGAAATTAACACAATCCCTTTTCCAAGTCGGAATCGTGAATTATATTTTAAAATTTTACAAATGTAATTTTGAATTTTATTTCAGGGTATTTATAAATATTCTGAGAAATTTTTAATAGGTTTCAATAATTTATGGGTATATTTAAGATTTTAGGGCATTTTTAAAACTTCCAAGGCATTTTCTGAAACTTTTAATTTAAAGTATTTTAGAGAATTTTAAAAGATTCAACAGATTTTTTTTATTAATTTCATCAATTTGAAGTGATTTTAAAGTATTTTATTTTATTTAGCATGATTAAATTAAATGGATTTCTTGTTGAATTTTTAAAATTTTAATTTAATTGATGCTGATGATTAATTAACAAAATGATCAAAGGGCATTGAAATTTTTGAGGAAATTGTAAAAAGATTCCCAGAATTTTATTTTATAGTTTTAATCTAATTCTCTTACTTTCTTTTAAGATTTTCTAAATTCACTCAATATTTATTGAAATCAATCAATTTCTACTTAATTCAGTGAATTTTTAAAAGTTTTTATTTAGTTGATCCTAAAATTTATTAACAGAAGCATTTAATCAAATTCTTTGTATTTTCGTTATGTTTTTCTAAGCTTATGTCGAAGTTCCTGCATTCAATGAAGTTTTTAATATTTTAAAATGGTTTTCAATTCATTTAATTTTTTTTATTCACCTTGATTTTTTACGAATTTGATCGAATTGGTCTCTCTTTATCCTCAATTCCTGTTAATTTATTCCAATTATACTTTCATCTAAAACCGTGAAATTTTGACATAAAATAGGGAATTGAAAAATCTCTGTTGAAACACAGAATTGTAATTCTTTTAAAAAATTCCCTGTTTAAAATAAGAAATCTTTAAAAGTCATTTGAAATCATTCGAACTTTTTAACTCTTAAATTGACCGATAAAATTAACAATTACCAGGGAAAAAACGATTAGGAGTAATTAGTATTTCCAATTTAAAGATTTGAAATTTAATTTTTCAGTTCAAGTCTCATGATTTCAGATTTTTATGTTCATAATTATTTGATTTCGATTTGTTTTGTTTCAAAATGTTCTACTTTAATTTTTTTTGTAAGCTTCAAAACTACATAACTTCAGATTGAAGGTTTAAAAGTGTCGCGAACATGAAAAATAAAGGTTTGTTCATAATATATAATAAAAAAAAGGCTAATTTGAAGAAACCAATTCTAAAAAATTACCGTTCGAAAATTGAACATGATGAGTACCTTACCTACACAGAAAGGGATGTGTTGAAATTTTCCGACAGCGTTCTGAAGCCTCTCAAAAAATTGAACCAAATTCCTTTTTTTAAATAACAGAGTAATGAGGTTTTCCTCGTTTTTTTTTTGCAGACAAAAGCTTTTGAACCAGCTGTTGAAGAAAAGTTTGGAACAGGAAGAATTCTCGGTAAGAATATTTATTTTGTTTAAAAATTCAACTGTTTTGTTTGAAAGTTACATTTTTTCTGGTCTTAAATTCAACTGTTTGTGCTTAATCAGTTAAAAAATTTAATCACTTTGTTAAATTGATTAATTTCCCATTCTTTTTGCGCTCGCTTTAGAGTTTCAGTGAAATTTCTTATTTCAGGATTGGTGAATCATCCTTCTTAATCACCCCTTATGTCCGAATAATCCGACGAAAAATCACTCTTCGGAGGATGACATCGGATTACCAATGATAAAATTAATTTTTTACATTCCCGGAAAGTCTTGGGATTGCAAAAACTCCGAGCGATGAAGAATGTATTAGTATTAAGTATATATTTTTGTTTTTGTAGTTACTTTCGCGACGAAATCAAGCTTTAAACTATTTTGTATCCACTTTTAGTTAATATTTTTACAGCAAATCGGAACATTTACTTTTTGCGAACAAGTATGAAGAAAAATTTGCCTTTTTTCTTACACATGCTTTAAAGTAATCTCTTCAATTGTGTCTAAAGACAATTCTTTCGAAAGATGTAGAATTCTTTAGACGTTATCTCGATTATTTCGTGATCTCTGGTTAACATTTTGCCACCTTTTGCAAACTCTTAACGTTTGCAGAAGATTCATAAACTCATTAATGGTTTTTTTTACCTGTGTGGTAAATTAAAACCTAATTTGTCATAATGTTACCATCAAAAACTCTGGTAAGATTATCGTAATTTAATGTTGTATTAGGTAAAAAAAAAACAACATTTTTTACCTATCAACTCATAATTTTAATTACTATTTGTTGTACCCTGCAACAAATTTCTGAAATCCCACTTCTGATATTAAAAATTATATTTTGCATGATTATTTATTTTTGCACGTTTTGCACATTCAAATCAAACCCATTTCAAGGTAACCTCTTCAATTGTATCAAAAGAAATCTTTTAATACTAATAGTGTTTGCTTCATTTTTAAATATTTTTTGATCCTAAATAATGTTTTAACAAGAAAGCGGCTGATCGCTTCAAATGTTAATCGAAATCAGAACTATTCTTCTTCAAAAAAATTTTTCAGGCTATAAACTTTCCTGAAACTAATTTTTAACTTATCGTTTGAAATTTATAAATCGCAGCAAGTTTGTGAAATCCCACTTCTGAGAAAAAAATTATATTTTTAATGTGCATTATTGTTCATATTCTGCTTCACAATTTGCTAACGGTTTCTTTATTTGTATTTTATACTTTCATTTCAATGGACGGTGAACCAGGTACAAAGCCACCTACACATTTCAAAGTAACCTCTTCAATGTTCGCAGAAAAATATTTTATTTAAAAATATTTTTTAAATACTAACTCTCCCGGGTGTTTTTATTAATATCTAAACTCCGTTAATAAAATTAAGACCAATGAACGTTATAATCGCAACAAGTTTGTGAAATCCCACTTCTGACAGCAAAAATTATATTTTGAATATTTAAATCAAATAACAATTCATATATAATAAAAATAATGATTAAAAATGGCGCATTATCTAATACCTGTTAATCAAAATCTGAATTATTCTTCGAAGTAGAGTTGGTCAGAGTATGAATTTTTATATCCTTAACCGAGGCCTTTATAAAAACCCATGAATGAAAATCAGAACTATTCATCTAAAACAAGTTTTTCATCATATAAACTAATCGTGAACTCTGGGTTAAAAAAAAAGGGACAATAAAAGGATTTCTGTGATTTTAGGATTCTATTTATTTTGATTTTCTTTCAATTGCTTCTATTTATTAAACTTTCCAACACGTTACCAATAAATATTTTGAGAAATAATTTCTTGTTAACACAAATTGTCGTTTTAATCTTTAAAAGAAGAAAAATATTACTTAACCAACAATACTAAATAACTTCTATTGGTGCTCTTATACAGTGTGTCCCATATTTATAGAGCCACCCCATTTTTTAAGGATAATTTTTTTTCTATTGGAACAAACTGCACCAAATTTTTTGAGTGAATAAATGAGT
>NC_046657.1:74309499-74310542 GCF_010883055.1 Belonocnema kinseyi | reverse complement strand
GCCACGCGAGTACGGGGATCTTTGACCTTGCCAACCAATCCTTCGTAGACTTGCTCGCATGTATGGCTGCGTTGTCCTGCTGGAAAGTCAATTTTGCAGAGCTGAAACGTCCAAGGTAGGGCTTAAGATGTTCTTCTAGCACTGCCTGGTAATTTCCGCTTTTCATTTTATGAGAAATAAAAGCTAAGGCCACTATCCCGAAACCGCTGTATGCCCCCCATACCATGACGGAACCGCCTCCAAAGTTTCGGGTTGAAAAATAACGAGGCTCATGTCTCAGATCACGCCAATAATAGCGCATTCCGTCAGGACCATCTAAATTAAATTTTTTTTCGTCAAACCAGATAATCTGAAAAGCAAGTAAAAGACCCAAGCTTTAATTACATAGGCTTGAAGGAACTAATTATTTGTTATGAGAAAACATACACTGTCTAAGTATGTACCTTTGACCATTCGTGCGTCCAATGCAGCTTCTCTTCTGCAAAATTGTAGCGTGCCTGCATATGATGAGGTTTCACTTTAGGCGCTTTTTGCATTTTTTCACATACTAAATTAGGGGAATCCTTCAATACTCGATGCACTGTACTTTTGGACACTTGAGGAGCCACTCATTTTTATTCTTCTGCACTCCTTAGTTGTTTGCGAGGCGGCGGCGACTATTTTTCGTTTGTCACGAACTGAGAGCTTTGGCCGTGGTCCACGTTTCTTCTTCACTATTTGATTACTTCTATTCTTTATATACAGGTAAATAACATTTCTCGATCGGTTTATAAGCTTCGCTATTTCACGTTGTAATTTCCCACATTTTTCATATGCATCAATTGACGCCTTTTCTTCTGCAGACAATGCTTTCCCTCTTCCCATATTTGTTTTGTTACCTCGAATATTATTAACGCACAATTTAACTGGCCAAAAATGCATTCGGAAGCTTATTTATACCAGGAGTATACAGTCTGTCAAGTTAAAGCGTGGGTGGCTTTACTCGCAGTCGGTAAGGTGTATCGACATGATTTTGGTGTCAAAATATTAAGAAGAGCTCCCTC
>NC_046657.1:74283201-74309399 GCF_010883055.1 Belonocnema kinseyi | reverse complement strand
AAGAGGAAGCTCTTCTTAATATTTTGACACCAAAATCATGTCGATACACCTTACCGACTGCGAGTAAAGCCACCCACGCTTTAACTTGACAGACTGTACATATGTGCATGCCAGGTAAAGCGAGAAAAACCCGGGAACTCCCGCTACTTACGGGGATCCCCGCAATAAAAATAGGAGAAATATTATTTCGAACATATTGTGCGAATATACACTTTTAAAATACACATTTTTTCGAAAAAATGTCCAAATAAATGAACGAATGGAATTGCGAGCTCTATATTTTAGGAAAAATCGTTAATTCGACTCATTTATCCACTCAAAATATTTGGTGCATTTTGTTTCAATAGAAAAAAAATTATCCTTAACAAATGGGGTGGCCCTATAAATATGGGACACACTGTATTATCAGTTTAGTTTTTCATCTGATTTTAACAGAGAAAAAATATTACTTGACGAGCCGCCTATCAAAGTGGGCGCAATTACCCTCGTAACGATGTTACGATCATGCTAAGTTTACTAAAGTTCGAAAGAATATACAATATATATTGATTTGTATTTTAGTTAATGAATCCATATCTAATCGATGTGGTACTTAACTTACGAACCTAATTAACTCTTGATATGTTTGCTTAAACTCGAATGATTTAAAAGAAATATATATATTTTTTTTTAAGTTCTTAACCAAAAGAGCAAAAATTGTCTGCGTCCGTGGTCAAGAAATATTTTTATTCAAATTATTTAACCCTGAAATCACTGAAATGTGTAACTATTGGTGCTTCTAACAATGCTGAAAAAGAGTAGAAGATATATATTTCCAAACATACTGGTCCGTTTCGAATTCTTGTTTACTAACAGTTTTGGGGACTGAGAGGAGGCTCTGTTTCTAGACATTTTCCAATAAGCAATCCTAAAAAATTTTGTAGTTATATTATTTCGCAGTAGGGAGACTTTTAAATACCTTTCAAGGCCTTGTTGAACACTTGACAAGTCCATTCCAGTTTAATCTGAAATTACGGGCTCTGTTTCTATGCATTTTCCAATACGCAATTGTCAAAAAATTTTGTGGTTAAATTGTTCCGCAGTAGGAGGACTTTATACACTTGTAAATACTTTTAATGCCTTGTAATCCATTAATCAAATAATACTCATCACTCTCAATTGTTATAAGTCGGAACTAATTCAATAAAATTTTTTTTGTTGATTTATTGAACTCATGATGCTTATATACCAGGAATGTTTCATAATCACTTGGCCATCAGATAATTAGAATTCTTCGGTCTCATGTTATGTTGATCTCCGTCGATTATATTTCTTACACTTTCCAACACATAATCAAAGAAAATTTTTTCTGTCTTATCTGTGACAAGATTTATCTTATACGGTCGAGAATGAATTACCTGTCACCAAACAGCAGCACACCTGAAAATGTTTAGTAAGAAAAAAAACTAGATTAATGTGTAATGTCTGTTTCGGCAAAATGGCCAGATGTGATCTGATCGGTCCCGCAGTGGTGCTAACACACCACGCCTTTTTCGTCTGCGCAGGCGTTGTGTAGCGAAGAAATTATCAACGCATGCGCAGTTATAAAAGGCGCGATTCATTAGCACCACTGCGTTCCCCCTCTGACGCGTCATTCGATCCTCACAAAGTTCTTGAGAAAGGACATCGACGCGCCATCTGGCGTCGTGGATGTTGAACCTTATAATACCTCAGGAGGCGTGCGTGTGTGAGTATTTGCTAATATAACTTTTCTAATTGTCCTTTTATATCAAGTTATACAAATGTAATTCGAAAATTTATATGAGTAAAGTGGTATGGGTTATGATTAAGAGTAAGCTAGGAATTAAAAAAAAATGTATGCATATAATATATAATTGAATAAAATGACATTTTATTTACACTCAATATTTGTATTTTTTGGTGCCCCTTTAGAAGGTAGATCCTGTATCTACTATCGCTCCCAGGCCAATAGGTCGCATCTACTCAGTTTTGACAGGCAATGAAAATTGAAAATAGGGGAACTTGTGCTTATGTACAATTATTATTTTAGAAAATAATTAGTAAATTGTCCCGGGTACATAACAATAAAAGTTTAAATTATTTACTTAGTTAATATTAACAATAGTTGAATATAGTGTACAAATTTGAAAAATGTATTCAAATTGAAAGCATGTTAAATAATATTTTTGATTAAAAATATTAAAAACCGTAGAATTAAAACTTGAAGCGTTAAAAATTAAAGTCTTATCAATGAATCAATCATTTTCGTCTCGAAATAGTTTTGAGGTTAGATCAAGACAAATAATTTTTCGCTCAAGCAACTCTCTTTCATTAAATATTCTTTTATTATGATTGTCATGAGCCCAAATGATTAATATTTTCATTCGTTGCGAAATTTCTTTCATCTTTCTAAAACATTTTCAATTTCAAATATTTAAATTCTTAACATTTTTAAAATTTTCTCTCGAATCTTTTGCAAGGTTTAAAAACTCTGAAATAGTTTGAAATCCTTTCAAATATTTTTTAAACCATTTAAATCTTTGCATATCATTTTAAAATATTTACAATCTTTCTGAAATGTCAATGAAATTTTAATATCTCCCCATGTTCTCGGAAATTTCTAGTGTTGGCACATAAACTTTAATTATATGAAAATAAACAATCTGTCGACCATTAAGATAACTGTATAAAATAACATTTTTCTTATGGAAAACTTAATGCGTTTCAAATATTACAAAACATCTTTAAAAGCTCCAAAAATCTATGTGTATGGCTACCCTTGAATCTACCTTCTATCTCTTCCTATGATGGGTTTTAACTCGTACAAACTGATGAGGTCCGGCGTCGACGGACGAAACATGTTTTAATAACACGACAATGAACATACGCTACGGCCAGTAGACAAAAACTGCAAGACCTTCCTTTAATTCTCTTGGAATGTTGAAAATATTTTGGAATATATCAAATCAATGCAAAATACTTAAAAATCTTCCAAAGGTTTTGAAACAGTTATCGATACATGAAATATTTCTTGAATCTTTTCCAATATTTTTAATCTTTGCAAAATCATTTTAATATTTTGAATCGTGAAATGTTTTAAATTATTGTAAAATTTTCTTTATCTTTTTGAAATATGTAGTATATTTATAACTATCTGTATATATTTTTACTCTTTGTAAAGGTATTCTAAAAATATTTTTTTTTGGAAATCGTTCTGAAATCTTTTTCATTACTTGAAATACTTTGTAATCTAAGCAAGCAGCTGAATAGAAATCTGATACACCGAATCTACAGAACTGGTGAACGTAATCATCTTCCGCTAGAGGTCCAGATCCCCAATCGCCGAGAAGCTTTGATATAAATCGCTGGAATTTCATAAAAATTTTGAAACACATGATAGAGAAGTAGACAATTACACTGTTGAGTGTACACTAGGGTGGTCAAAACATATTTTCAAGCTACAAAAAAGACACCCCTCCCCTCCCCTCAAGTTTCTATTTCCAGAGAAAGAAAATCTATGATTTTTGGTTTTTTGAAATTCAAATATTAAGACGTGCCAACGTTTTGTTGATTGATTACATTATTTTCATACATTTCTTGTAGTGCTTAATACATTTTTATTTATTTAAACAATCTTTTTTTTCTCAAGCAGTTTCTTTTTGATAACTTAAACAAAAAGGTAATTAAATAGAGCACAAAAAATTATTTTTCTGACTGCGTAGTGTACAGAAAGAATACGTTTACCACTTTTTAATTGTCTAAACAAATATAATTTGTTTCAATAATTACTTTTCCAATAAAACGACGAATATACCATGACGGAGTTATTTCTTTAGTCAAATTTATTCGTTCTTGGGGATTTTTGAACATTCTTAAAAGGGCGTCAGTCCAAGGGCATAGTTTTTGTGAGAAGACAGTTCTAATGGTGGAAAATACTCTGCCTCCAGGACAGAAGCTTTTCCTGTCATCAATTCCTGTAACGATGTCGTAAAGACGTCACCGAATTGTGTGTCCACTGGGCGTTTTTGTGTATCAAAATCTTCAACATGAAAGATATTTAAATTGTATGATAAACTCTAATTTTATTTCAAGTAACATTTTTGTATTGTGTGTGTAATGATTGAAAATTTTATGTATTAGGTTAAGTTACGAATTGCGAAATTCTTTAATATTATTAATCAAACTTTCTCTTGATCTTCTGTGCATTGTGTTTTTTCAATTTTAATTAAACTAATTTTAAACTAATGGTTAATGTTCTTTCTTATCTTTAATATTAAGTTGTAATGCAAATTTTGAGTTGCTTACTCCCCGCAAATGCCATATTTAAATTTCTTTTAGTCTTCACATTTAAAGAGAAAATATGGAATGATTATTGCAATAATGTTAATGGCAACAATGATATAATAAAAGTAAAAAATTAGTACATATCTCAAATCCGTACCATATTTTCAAAAATACAAATTTCCGCAAAAAAAAAACGAACATAACCTAAAAAATGTTAATAATTTTAAGTTTGATTTTTGTTTAAAATAACGGATTTCCAGTGAAAACACGCTGACCTATCCTATTATTGTTCAAATATGTTTAATATTCTCTGGAATATAATGATTTTTCTAGTGGAAAATATAAGTTTATATGAAAGACACTGAAATAACATAACCTAAAATTGTCAACATTCTTTGAAGTCTATACCAATTCTTATTGAAAAGCGCGAGAATAACCTAAAATTATTCCCAAAAAATGTATCTTCTTTGACACCAAGTTATTTTTTGTGAAAAAAACTGAATTTCGGTATAAAAAGCCTTTAAAAAAACGTTACTATATCCTGAAATTGTTAAAAAATTGAAAATCTTATTTTAAAATTTACAATATTAGCATGAAAAATTATGAATGTTTAAAATATAATTATTTTCGCTTAAAATATCAACTAATTATCATCAAATAATCTAAAATTATTAATTTTATAAGTTTAACAATTTTTCAAATCCCCGGGTTCACTGTAATTTTCTTAAATTTCCTAATATTAACTAATACACTTTTCTTCATAATATGCTGAAACGTAATACAAATTTTCTTTTAGTAAGCCTAAGCTGAAGGCAAAATGTCAATTTTATAAAAATGTATTGCGGAAAACGTCAAATTTTGATGTTTTCAAAAAATTGGAATAACTCTGGAAATAATTTTTACAATTTTCAAGTTTTTGAACACATTTTAAAGGTAAGTTTTCACGACTTTTTTCTAAATTATCAAGATAATTTTTCATACTTTTTTCCCTAGATTCTAATTTTAAATAATAATTGTGCTCACCACGTGATTTAAAAATATAAAAGCATGCACCGAGCGCCTTCAAGGTAGGTTTTCATATTGTGGAACTTCGAGGAATTTTATGTAGAATTTTAGTATTCAATAAAGTGAGAAATGAAAATGGTTTATTTCTATTTCGAAAAATAAAATACACTTAAATTCAGTGTACTTTAAAGCTTCCTGAATGAATCTGGATAAGAACAACTAAAATGATCAAAGATTAATCTTGAAATTATTATTATTATTTTTAATCTGTAAACTGCTTAATCTTACGGAAAAATTTTTTTGGGGCAGAAGTGAGAAAGGGGGTAGTAATGGGGGGGGGGGGATAAGAAGTTGGGAAGTAAGGGGAGGGGAAGCTGGGGCACTTCTTTTCCCCTCGCATAACTTCCTCTAATTTCTCCGCCTCTAATTCTCCCTCATTTCCCCTCCCCTTACTTTCCCTAGTCTACTTCATTTCCCCTTCTCCACCCTCATTTACCCTTATCTCCTGTCCCCTCAAACCTCTTACTTCCTCTTCTTTGAAAAAAGTACGACTAAAAATATTTATTTTCAAGGAAGTAGTTGATTTTTGAAATAAAAAATCTGTCCGCTACGCGGAAAAATTCTTATCGTGCGCAGC
Organism: Belonocnema kinseyi; assembly: GCF_010883055.1. NCBI lineage: Eukaryota > Metazoa > Arthropoda > Insecta > Hymenoptera > Cynipidae > Belonocnema > Belonocnema kinseyi. Next base: position 74,303,473 of record NC_046657.1, on the reverse strand, counting down.
TCGCTGCGCTTGCATGTTTGAGCGCGCCTAGGGCACTGGACTGTTGTTTCTCAGGCGTCGCGCTCGACAAATTTACTTTTAAATTATTTTTTTAATTAAAGATAAAAGCATTAACAACTGTAATTTGTTGATTGTGAATTCTCTTTTGTTAAAGCTCCTTCGGCTGTAACGAACATATTCTCATCACATGTCACGTGTTTCGTACTCCTTTCGTCCAAAAACTGAACTTTTCTACATTATATTTAACACTTTAATATCAAATGTATTATATTCTAATTTTTTTTGTTTCCAAAAATTAATTATTACAAGTTTGTAGCTCTTTTTTGAATGAATTTTTTCTGATTAAAACCAAAACTACGCGTTTCATAAAAAAAAATTTATAGAAAATTTGCATCCTATCAAAAAATGATTAAAAACAAATTTGTAGATCTTTTTGGAGTAAGCGCTTTTTGTTTTATTATGTCTTTTTTAGCTTTTGTCGATTGTCCATAACTTTCATTTTCTGAATTTTAATGTTGTTCTTTTACAAATAAAACAAAAACTACGTGTCCTATAAAAAAGTGATCGACGATAAATGTACAGATCCAGCGCCGGATTAACATTTTTCGGGGCCTGGGGCTAAACCTCGAAAGGGCCCTCTTAGGGACAGAGAAAATCCCAATTTTGTTTTAACGTACGTAATTTTCTGGGGTCAGGGGCCGCTCGGCCCCCGGGGTCCTGGGGCACTAGCCCCAACGTGCCCCTTGGTAAATCCGGCGCTGTGCAGATCTTTTTTGGGCGCATAATTTTTGTTATTTCATATTTTATCTTATCTTGCATAGTTTGTCGACAAAATGAATTTTTTGATTTTGTAAATTTAATTGTAAATTCTTAAATTTGCAAAGCATCATCGAGAAGATATTCTTAGTTAATTCTACAAAAAATTGAGCTCATTCATTAGAAAATAGCCAAACTCCGAATTCGTTTATGAAAATTGTTTAAATTATTAACAATTATATTAAGCTTACAAAGTAATATAGAAAAAAATCATCAAAAGTTATTCTTAGTTGATTTCGTAAATAAATTGAGCCTATTCTTTGAAGAAATCCGAACTCTGAATAGGTTTATAAAATCTTTTTTAAATAATTAAGAAATCTTGAAAATTTGCAAAGCATCATGCAAGAAAAAAATGTGCTTATTCGTTGAAAAATAGGCAAACTCCGAATATCTTTATTAAAATTGTTGAAATAATGAATAATTAATGTAAATTTGCAAAATAACATAGGAAAGGCTTATTGGAAATGCATACATTTTTTGGTTCTATAAACAAGTTAAGCCTATATATTTAAAAATAGACAAACTCTGAATTGGTTTATTGTTATTCTTTGAATAATTAATGGTTTTTGTAAATTTAAATAAACAACGTAGAAAAGAGTATTCGGAAAAACATTGTAAATTTGCAAAGCATCATAAAACAAAAATGGTCGAAAAGATATTTAAAGTTAGTTCTGTAAAAAAATTGAGCCTATTCGAGGAAAAAGGCCAAATTTTCTAATCTGAATTGTTTAAATAATTAATAATTGTTGTAAATTTACAAAGAAATATAGACAGAGTTATCGCATAGACATTCTCAGTTGACTCCGTAAACAAATTCACTAGTAACAAAAGGCCAAACTCCTAATTTTTTAATCGAAATTGTTCAAATAACTAAAAAATAATGAATCCTTCTTGTAATTTTACAAAGCAACATAGAACAGAGTCATCGGATAGATATTCTTATTGACTCTGTAAACAAATTCACTCTTCGAAAAGAGTCAAACTCTTAATTTTTTAATCGAAATTGAGTAAATAATTAATTATTCCTGTAAATTTACAAAGCAAGATAGAAAAGGCTCATCGGTTTACATTCTTAGTTGATACCGTAAACGATTAGACTCCTAGAAAAAAGGCCATACTCTTATTTTTTTAATCAAAACTGTTTAAATAATTAACAATTCCTGTAAATTTATAAAGCAACATAGAAAAAAGTCATCGGATAGACATTCTTAGTTCAGTCCGTAAACAAATTAAATTGTGGAAAAAAAGCAGAGTCTTAATGTTTTCATTAAACTTGTTTAAATAATTATTATATCTTGTAAATTTACAAAGCAACATACAAAAGAGTCATCGGATAGACATTCTGGTTTGACTCCGTAAACAAATTCGCTCTTAGAAAAAAGGCCAAACTCTTCATTTTTTAATCGACATTGATTATGTAATTAATAATTCCTGTATATTTACAAAGCAAGATAAAAAAGCCTTATCGGTTAACATTATTAATTGACACCGTAAACAAATAGAGTCGTAGAAACAGATCAAACTCTTAGTTTTTTATTAAAAATTGTTCAAATAATTTTTAATTCCTGTAAATTTACAAAGCAACCTCGAAAAGTAAAAAATTGTAGATAAGAGTTATTGGAAAATGTTCATTTGTTTAAATATTTTCTTAGTTAATTTTAGAAAAGATAGACTCTAATTGTTGAAAACTAGCCAAATTATTAATTTGTTTATAAAAGTTGTTTATATAATGATTAATTCTGATAAATTTACAAAACATAGTAAAGAGTCATTAGAAAGACAATTTTAGTTGAGTCCGTAAACAAATCGTCTATTCCTTGAAAAAAATCCAAACAAATTGAGCTTATTGGTTGAAAAATAACCAAACTCTAAATATGTTTATGAAAACTGTTTGAATAATTAATATAATGATTGTAAATGTGCCAAGTATCGTGGAAAAGAGTTCTTGGAAATATATTCTTTGTTTCTTCCAGAAACAAATTGAGCCTATTCTTTAAAAAATAGCTAAACTCGTAATTTGTTTATGAGCATTTTTTACATAATTAAAATATTTTAAGATAAAATTAATTTTTAAAAATATGAGCCATAGTCGAATTCTGCACGATCACAGTAACTTACCACTATACATTTTTACATCGATAATGTAAGCAGATGCGATAATCGTCACGACTCGAAAGCACTCACACTCGTATCTACGAGGATAGAAGATACAGAAGCCAAGCATTTGCTGACAAATATAGGAAAGGATGCTTTCAGTCAAAAGATTAATTTTCAACCAAATAGTTAAATTTTTAACCAAAAACGTGATTTTTTAACCAATAATAATATTTTTGTACAGAAAAAGACAAGTTTTCAACAAAATACATGAATTTTCAACCAAATAGTTACATTTTCAACAATATAGCTCAACTTTCAACCCATAGACAGCTGAAATTTACTGATTGTGAATTCTCTTTCGTTAAAGCTCCTTTGGCTTTCACTCATTTTTCCCGATTAAAACATAAACTACGCATCCTGTCAAAAAATAATTTATAACAAAGCTGTAATAGTTGAATTTTCAGTTGAGTAAAATTAATTCAATGAACAGAATTTTCCTGAACTGGATTTCTCCTGATTAGAATTGCATTACTGTTTTATCTAGTCTACTTTTTTTTCGTCTTATATCATGTTTATGATAATTTCAGGCGTCTATGTAATTAAGAAATAATTGCACTCTAGAATGTATTCATCGTCAGTGTTCCAGTGAACTTGACAGTAAAGTGCTGATGGCTAATTCAGTCTGAATTGTGAATACGACTCTGATTGCTCATAACATGCAAATTGTCTGTTGATGCTGAACGGACTTTTCTGACTTTATTCTAAAAGGTAAAATAAAAATATACTCATCCTTTGTTTATTATTATCTGTTATTATTATTATTATTATTATTATTATTATTGTTGGTGTTGCATACGAAATTAAAAAAAAATTGAATCAAGAAAATTGTAGTTTATAACACACAAAGATAAATTCTGAATCTAAAGACGAACTTTCAACTAAGGAAATTAAGTTTCTACCAAAAAAAGAAAGAATTTCTCAAAAAACAGATGAACTTTCAAACAAATATTTCTATTTTTATGCAAAAAAATACCATTTTTCAACGAAAAAAATTAATTTATAATAAAACTATTTATCTACGAACTAGTTAATTTTTTTTAGTGAGTGAAATTTTTCAACAGAAAAGTTCAATTTTGAATAAAATAGTTGAATTTCTAACCAATTAGTTGAATCTTTAACCGGCAAAGATAAATTCCTAACTAAAAAGAGGCATTTTCTACCAAGAAGATTAAATCTCAATAGAAAAAAAACTAATTTTTAACAAAATACATCAACTTTCAAAGAATAGTTGAATTTAAAAAAAAAGATTCATTATCAGCACACAAAAAATATTTTAAAAAATAACTAATTTTCTGCATAACATTTAAATATTTAACCAGAGTTGAACATAAAAAAAGAATTAAATTTGGAACAAAATTTAAATGCTCAACAAATAAAAGAGACCAAAAAAGATGATTTTTCAGTAATATTTATGAAGCTTCATAAAAGTGTTTGAATTTTCATGTAGAAAGACAAATTTTCACTGAAGACAAATTTAATTAAAAAAGAAAATTCCTAACCAATTAATTGAATTTTCAAAAAAAGACGAATTTTCAACAAAATATATGAATTTTCAAACAAATAGTTATATTTTCAACGAAAAAGATAATTTTTCAGAAAAAAAACAACAAAATAGTTAAACTTTTTACCAAATATGTAAATTTTCAATCTAACAAAATTAATTCTCTACCAAAAAGAGATGGTATCAACTAAGACGATTAATTTTCTACAAAAAAAAATGAATTTCTAACCAATTATACGAACTTCCAAAAAAGTAATTTAATTTGAAACTAAGAAAAATAAATTTCCAATAAAAAAATTTATTTCCAACAAAAAAAGAGAATTTTCAACAAATTAAAACAAATTAAAAAGAAAAAAGATTTTTCTACGAACTTGTTCAGTTTTTATAAATGAGTGGAATTTTTTAACAGAAAAGTTACATTTTTGAAAAATTAGTAGAATCTTCAATATACAAAGATTAATGATTAACTAAGCAGAGGAATTTTCAACCAAGAAGATTAAATTCCTATAAAAAAAAATTTCAACAAAATATGAACTTTCAAACAATAGTTGAATTTTTAAATAAAAAGGTTCATTATCAGCACAAAAAATAATTTTAAAATAATAATTTTCTACAAAACACTTTAATTTTTAACCAGAATTGAAATTAAAAAATAATTAAATTTTCAACAAAATTTAAATATTCAACGAACAAGCAAGCCCAAAAAAAGACGAATTTTCACTGAAAAAAAAATTACTTAAAAAACAAATGAATTTTTTACAAATCAGTTGAATTTGCAAAATATGAGTGGAATTTTCAACAGAAAAATTAAATTTTTATCAAAATAGTTGAATTTCTAACCAATTAATTTAATCTTCTACAAAAAAGAACGATTTTTCAACAAAAAATTAATTTTCAAACAAATAGTTATATTTCCAAATAAAAAGATAAATTTTCGGGAAAAAAATTAGAAAGAGCGAATTTTATACAAGACTGATTTCAAACAAGTAGATTAATTTTCTACCAAAAGAGACGAATTTTCATCAAAATACATGAACTTTCAAGCAAATAGTTCAATCTTTAACTAGAAAGATTGATTTTCAACACACAAAAAAAGGAATTGAAAAAAGAAAACAAATTTTCCGCAAAACAATTTAATTTTCCACAGAAGAGTTGAACTATAAAAAAAGTAATTATATTTTTAAAAAAATTCAAACCAATTAGTTTAATCCTTAACCTACAAAAATAAATTCTCAACCAAAAAGAGGGATTTTCTACCAAGAAGATTAATTTTTAATAAAAAAGTTGAATTTTCAACAAAATAAATGAACCATAAAAAAATTGTTATATTTTCAACTAAAGAGATAAATTTTCAAAAAAAAAAACTAAATTTGAGGGAATTTCCTACAAAATCGTTGAATTTTAAGTCAAAGAGTTGAATTTTTTAAAAATAATTATGTTTAGAACAAAATAATTGAATTTCAAACAAATAGTTAAATCCTCAACCAAAAAGACAAATTTTAAACAAAGAAGATAATTTTCTACCAAAAGAGATGAAGTTTCAACAATATATTTGGAATTTCAAACAAATAGTTGATGTTTCTACAAAAAAATTAATTTCCACAAAAAAAAACGAATTAAAAAAAAAATTTCAACAAAACAGAATTTTCAACCCAGGAGTTGAACTTTTAAACACATCAATAAAATTTGGATAAAATAGTTAAAATTTTTAACGAAATATTTAGATTATCAATCTGAAAAAATAAATTTACAACCAAAAAGATAAAGTGTCAACAAGAAGATTTTATTTTCTACAAAAAATTAATTTTAAACAAAATATTCACATGTTCAACAGTATAGTTGAATTTTCAGGGTTGAATGTTTAACAAAATAGTTCAATATTCAACAAAATCGTTGAATTGTGTTTACAAGAGTAGAATTTCCAAAAAAAAAATGTAGTTCAATTTTGAATAAAATAGTTTAATCTTCCAAATTTAAGGATAATGTTAATAAATTGTAAATATAAATATATTTAAGAAATTAATTCTGAACCAAAAAGAGGAATTTTCAACGAAGAATAATTTTCTATCAAGCACAAACGAATTTTAAATAAAATACGAGGGCTTTCAAACAAACTGTTTAATTTGCGACCAAGAAAAATAAATTTTCAATAAGAAAAAGTAATTTCCAACAAAACAGAGAATTTTTGAGCAACTAATAAAATTCCTAATCAAACAGGTGAATTTTTTAGCTAAAATAATAAATCTGCAACCAAAAAAAAAAAACACCATTTTCAGACGGTTTTTTCAAATGATCGATAAATAATTTAGAAAAAATGCAAATAAAAATAGTCCATCGACATTTTTAAGCATGCAGACGAATTTTCTGTAAAGCAGTTGAATTTTCAACCCAAAAATACGAATATTTAACAAAAACAAAAATTTTCAACTAAACAGCAGCATTTTTAACAAAGCAGATTAATTTTCAACCAAACTGTTGTATTTTTAACCAAAAATATAGCACTTCTACTAAAAGAGATGAATTTTTAAACAATAAGAATGGCTTTTTAAAGAAATTGTCAAACTATCAACCAAATAATAAAATTTGTAATTAAAAATACAATCGTCAGGAGGAAGCGAATGAAAAAAAGAAATAGGAATGCAAGGAAATTTGATGGTAGCAAACTTAATTTTCAAAATCCCCTGAATTTTACCTGACCAATTTTTATTCTTTCTCACTATTTTTAGTAAAACAGCTGAATTTTGTATTGAAACATTTTCAACAGAATCCTTTATAAATGGAATCAAACAATTTCGACTGTAAATAAAAAAATTTTTAAATTTATTATTCGTGGCAGTTATTTAATGTGTCTCTTATAGAAACTCCCTGACTTTTTTCATATTTTTTTTCAAATTTCTTGACATTCTCTGACTAATAAAATTCCCTGCCATTTATCATTAAGATTCAACATTATTCAAAAAGATAGGATGTCTATCTAGCAGAGTACTGATTCATTTCGATGCTATAATGTACCATGAGTCACAATTAGTTGTTATTATGATGTATTTATCGATTTTTTTATCGTAAACAGTTCTCCTTGATTTAATTTAATCGAAAGAAAACCAATCTCGAATATATGTAAAAAGTTTTTTGCTTATTTATCTAATTAAGATCCAAACGACAGGAAAATGACGAGAAAAATGACTCATGTAAAATGATAGTCTTGTTGTTCTTTACCTACCTTTTTCATGCTCTTAATTTAATGGTTCAATAAAAAAAACTGGTTTTATTTCCGCAATTCAGCCGATATGGATTTTCATCCAGTTTTTCAAAAACCACTGAGATTTTAAATGACTAAATATATATATTTTTTCTTATAAAGTATTCTAGGGATTGGATATCAATATAATTAATTTTCCCGCTGAAATTATAACCATAATTATAAAAATTAAATTTGATTAAAAATTGATTACATTACAACAGAAGAAACCCAGTGGGCACAAAATTTGGTGACGTCTTTGCGACATCGTTACAACATATTTACGACAACTTTACGACATCCTATGTTCATGTCGTTACAGTTTCTTTACGATACCCAGTAGGCAAAAAATATGGCGACGTCTATACGACATCGTTACGACATTTTACGACAACTTTACTACATCCTATGTCCATATCGTTACGGTGTCTTTACGATATCGTAAAGGCATCGTCAGATGATACGACATCTTTACGATATCGTAAATACACCTTAACAACATGGACATAGGATGTCGTAACAATGTCGTAAATACGTCGCCAAATTTTGTGCCCGTAGGGTATCGTAAAGACATCGTTAGACCATACGATATATTTAAGAGATCGTAAAGACGTTTTAACGACATGGACATGGGATGTCGTAAAGTTGTCGTAAAAATGTCGTAAAGATGTCGTATAGACGTCGCCAAATTTCGTGCCTACTGGGAAAGTTTTTCTTTTTAAACTAACATTTATGGTACCATCTTAATGGTCTAAGCATATGTATATTGTCTACGTAGATTAGTAGATTATCCGTTTACAAAAAGTTGAAGGAATTAATTCTCCTATTAAAATGCATTATTTATATTTTATGAATTGTCTGTATGATTTTCAGTAATAAACCACTATATTTTTTACTTTAGGGAAAAGTTTTTGTTGCATGTTGCACGTTACGACATCTTTACGACATCCTATGTCGATATCGTTTCGATGTCTTTGCGATACTGTAAAGACATCGTCAGATCATACGACTTATTTACGATATCGTGAAGACATCTTAACGACATGGGCATAGGATGTCGTAAAGATGTCGTAACGATGTCGTAAGGATGTCGCCAAACTTTGTGCCCACTGGGGATAGATGATACTTTTATCAGAAACTTCTTCATCACCCATGCTATTATTTATATTTTGTTTTCCTTGCCATATAAAGGTGATATTGTAGATTTTTTTGAAGCTGCTTCACTTATATAGGTTGGTTTAACTGCTTTTTCTTTTTCTCATATTTTATCATATTAACGAGAAAAAAAAATCATTTTGTGAATCTTAAATCAGCCAATAGCTCAGAATTCCTAAGACTCAGTATATTTAAAAATTCTCCTCAAAAAATTAGAATTTAACACTGCTGTAAAAATAGTTAACTGATTCTGGTAATAAATATTTGTATTTAGCTTATTTTTTATATTAATTTTTTGATCTTTAACGTGTATTAAAGTTGAAGAACGTGCTTAAATCCTTGAATAAAATGCATACTATCTCAAGCTTCGAAATTGATGACAGAGGCAGGTTATATTCGAGAGTCAGACGAATCCAGCATATTGCACTGATTTAAATTAATCCTAAAAAGAATTAACAGAAAAATTTCAATAAAATGCATACTTTCGTAAATAGTCAGTGCCTCAATGTCTCTGAAACCCAAACCTTGAAACGCGATTAGATTTCCAGTGGGCACAAAATTCGGCGACGTCTTTACGGCATCATTACGCTATCTTAAAGACAATGTTACGACATCCTATGTCCTTGTCGTTACCGTGTCTTTACGATATCGTAAAGACATCTTAACGACACGAACATAGGATATCGTAAAGCTGTCGTAAATGTATCGTAACGATGTCGCAAAGACGTCGCCAAATTTTGTGCCCACTATAATGAATCTTTGTCCTAATGTTCTAGAAAGTTCTGTGATTGAAATTAAAATTTATTATTAATAAAATTAAAATCATAAATAATCGGGAAGCTTACATTTTGATTATTTCTGAAAAAACATTGTCAGGATCCAAACAAAAAATAGACGTCGTATACAAAAACAGTCCAGAATGAGTATTAAGTATTAAAAAAATTATACGTCCTACCAAAAAATGATCTTAAGTTTTGTAGATTTCCTGAATAATGTGAAATAAATTTGTGAATCTTTTCAAGATGAATCATTTTTCATCTTAAAATTTTTCTCGTTCCTCGCTTAGTTTTTCTAAAAAATAGATTTATTTAAAAGGTTATCACGACTAAAACAGAAACTGTACGACTTACCAATGAATGGTGTAAAGTAAATTCGTAGATATTTTTGAGATTATTAATTTTTTTATCTAAGAGTAAAAATAAGAAAGGAAATAAATAAAATAAAAAATGTAACTTAAATATCAGTCTCTAGAGAAATAAATAAAGTTTGAATTGGAGTCTGAAACCTTCAGATTCGCGGAGAGAAGAGGAATTTTGTTGCGATGGCTGGAGAAAGTACTTCGCCTTACCGGTTTTGAACGTCCACTTGATTCTGACCATTTTAGTAACGTCTTAGCCCTCGACAATGAATGACGTTCCGGAGTAAACCAAATTTTTTTCCTAATTATTTTTTTTATTTTGGTGATATATTAGTGAAAATTGTAAAGTGGTTTTTGAAGAAATTTAAATCGATTTAAAAGTGGTGAGTTTCTCTAATTAGAAAGTAAGAGTCAAAGTATCCACTTTATTACATAAAAGTTTTGGATAATTTTTTAAAGAATTTAAGGCATTCCTGACCATTTTGACTTTTGCTTAAATTATATTTAATATTTAAACTTTTCTTAGATAATTCGATTACGATTATTTGTGTATAACTTTGTTTAAAAAGATAACAATAGTTGATCGTTATTAAAGTTTCTATCAAAAATTTAAAAATTAATTATAAATAGTTTATCACATTAAAAAAACTTTAAATTCTGAAGGTTTAGCCGAATAATGCATTTGTTAATAACAATTAAATTTTCGCTTCCAGCTTTTCTTTAAATAGCAATTTTCAGGTAATATTATAACAGAATAAATAAAGCACTTAATCTAGTTAAAAATATTTGCACTCACGTAATTATTTAATAAACTGTTTATAAAAATTCCTTATTCAATTATTAGCTAACAATTATTATTAAATATAGTTAATAACTTTCTTCTGACAAAATGTATGACAAAAAACCAAAATTCCACGCATAAATGTTTCTCTGAAAGATTATTTAAATATATTTGTTATTAACAATGAGATAAATTCCCTGTTAACAATTACAAATCAAATAAAAATATGAGGCCCTTTATGTGAAAAATGAGATCTTTTAATATTTTTACACTATATTGAAGTATTTGCTTATATCAAGTTTTTAAAAGAGTTAATTTTACATTAAAATAATAATTTATGTTTCTTAATTGCATATGCATGAATTCTGATCAACAACAATTTTGTTTAGCCAAAATTAAATTAAAAATCAAAGAAATTACGCTAAATGAAACAATATTTAGTTAAATATTACGCTAATATTACGCACAATTACTCGTTTATTGCGCTATTACGACGCATTATTACGCGGTTATTGTGCTATTATCACGCATTATTCAGTGTTATTGACATTATTATGCAAATTTTACTCTAATATTACGCGATATTACGCTTTTATTACGCAATTTGTTGCGCGTTATTACGTATCATGACTCGATTCTTACGCTATTATTGCGCAGTATTACTAAATTACTGCGCTATTATTACGCATTCATTACGCGTTGTTACTTAAATATGGCGCTGTTTTTACTTATCATGACGCGACTGTTACTGTATTATTACGTGTATATACACATTATTACACGTTATTACGCCGTCTTACGTATTTATTAGACAGTATTACAAAATATTAAGCATTCCTACGCACTATTCTGCATTATAATGTGTTATTAAGTTATTCACACGCCATTATTAGGCATTATTGTACTATTTTTCCGCTGTTATGTCGCATTACAACGGACAATTTTGCAATTACTACGCTATTAGTACGCGATAATTTTGCTATAATTATGCATTGTTGCGCATTATCACGCAATTAATATACGTTATTACGCACTTGTACGCATTATGACGTATTATCGCGCGATTATTGTGCTGCTATTGCGGTTTTTACACATCATCACGTGATGAATGCTCTATTGTAAGTATTTTGCGCATTATTACGCACTATTACGTTATTATTACACATAATCAATTATTACGATATTATTAATACGAAATAAAATAAAATGTTCAAAATTGGAAGTTTGTGTATCTGAATCTGATTAAATCTATCTGGCACAATAATCTCAAAAGTTGAATATTTTACTTTACTTGGTGAAACTGAAAGGTATTTACCCGAAAAAAGGATGAAACATAAGTGCCCAAATACATTCTACATTTAAAAAATATTACTTACTTTTATGTTTAGAATATTTATTCCAAAAAGTCGTCTGCTTTCGCATTCAAATATTTACCAACTATGCTGAACTTTCTGCCATTTCCACCTATTCTATCACTTTGAAATTCAAATTTTACAGTCTTAAATTTTGTACACACAGGACTTTGTGCTGTACAGCCACCAAACGCAAATGACAGCTGTATACCGCCTAAACATGACTTTAGAGCACAAATTGATCATTTCTGTAAAATAAATTTGATTGAATGTCAATGACACCAATTACATCGACAACTCCACCCTATACTGTTCCACGTCACGTTTGGGCGGTGTACTGTGTCACGTCGCGTTTAGGCGGTGTATAGCTCTACGTTACGTTTGATCGCCGTATAGCTCCAGGGCTATGCTAATACACATGACTTTGAGCTGTGCAGCAACCTTACGCGGCAAGAGCTGTACACCGCCCAAATGCGACGTGGCGTTAATTTTAGATGGATTTTTCCAAAAAAATATAAATTCACTATCCAATTCAAGATGAGTTTTCAACTTTAATTTTTTTCTATTATCTTAATTCCTTTCCAATTTACAAATTATTAAATTTTGAAGGTTTTCTATTCAAAATCTTCGAATCATTGTATTTGAAATAAAATAATTTAAGCTTAAAATTCCAAATTGTTTAATTTCAAAATTGTGATTTTTCAGAAAAATGTTTCTTAATATTGGCTTGTGGCTAATAATTGGCCTGATTATCATCTGGGCCTTAATGGCCCTCTTCACTCGAGTTTTTTACGCCCTCTGGGAAATTTTTATTCCAATATGGAATTCAAAGCCCATTGATTTGAGGACAACTTTTGGTGAATGGGCAGGTGAATATAATAGATAATATAATCAAATATATCATTAATTAATATAAACTATTTGATAGATAATGTTTTTTTTAATTAATAAAGTTTATAAATTTTCTTTCTCATTAAAAAAAACACGAGGCTTACTAACGATTTATTAGCCTGCATTTGTTTTGTCCACAATAATACCAAATTACACAGTTTTGCATAATGATGAATAATTCTAGTATAATGAGATTAGCTTCTTCTCGATGCTAATTTAAGTGACTGGCAAAGATTAATAACAGATTTCTTTTTTGCAGTCGTAACAGGTTCCACGGACGGAATTGGAAAAGCTTATTCCAAGGAACTTGCTGCCAGGGGTCTGAATTTAATTCTCATAAGCAGAACCTTGGAGAAACTAGAAAAATCGAGAAATGAGATTTTGGAAATTAATCCAAAAATTCAAGTCAAAATAATAGTAGCTGACTTTAGTAAAGGGAAAGAGGATTTCGCAAAAATTGAATCACAATTGAAGGGCATCCCCATTGGAATTTTAGGTAAGGATGTGCAATTGATGAATTTTTATTGTTTTGTGTATTTTTTAAGGGTTATCCTAGCTGCGGCAGAAACTTTTGTATTTTTTTCCAAGGTGGGAAAGTGTGGAGAAATGATAAAAGAGAAAGTAGAGACACTGAGTGGAGGAATATTAGGTAAAATAAGAGAAAATGATGGAAGAAGTAAAGAGAGTATGGGGATGGGGATGAGGAAATGAGGTGTTGGAAAGTAGGGGAAGTGAGGGGAAATGAGAAAAGAGGACGTAATGATAATGTAGGGAAGAATATTAGGTAAAGTGAGAGAAAATGATGGAAGAATTAGGGGAAGTGAGGGGAGGGTTCGGCGTAGTGATGCTAGGGGAAGGGGAAATCATGGTTTGAAGTAGGGAAAATTAGGTGTGAGAAAGTAGGGTAAGTGAGGAATAATAATAAAAGAGGAAGTAGGGATAATGGGTTGAGGAATATTAGGTAAAGTAAGAGAAAATTATGGAAGAAGAAGGAGAAGTATTGGGAGGAGGGAAGATGAAATGAGGTGTTGAGAAGTAGAGAAAGTGAGGGGAAATAATAAAAGAGGACGTAAGGATAATCCAGGGAGGAGTATAAGGTAAAGTAAGGGAAAATAATGGGAGAATTAGGGGAAGTGAGGGGGGTATGATGTTTGAAATTAGATTTAATGATGTGTGAAAAAGTAGGAAAAATGAGGGGAAATAATAAAAAAGGAAGTAGAGAAAATAATGGGAGGAACATTTGGTGAAGTGAGAGAAAATTAGAAGAAGTGAGGGGAAGGGAGAAATTTTGATCAGAATTAGGGGAATTGAGGTGTGGAAAAGTAGGGTTAGTGAAGGGAAACTATTATAGAGGTAGTAGATATAATGAGGGGAGGAAGTTACAGGAAAGGAGTGTTAAAGAAGTGGAGGGGGTTTTGTTAAAGAGGAATTAGGGATGATAAGGAGTGGGATATTAGGTGAGGCGTGGGAACATGATAAAAAAAGTAGGGGAAGTGAGGGGAGAGAATAGAGGAAATGATGGTTGAAAATATGGCAAATTATATGTGGAAAAATAAGGAAAATCATGAAAGGAAAATAAGGGATAATTACGGGAAGAATATTAGGGAACTTAGGAGAAAATGACGGGAGAAGTAGGAGAAGTGAGGGGAGAGTAGAGGGGAAATTATTGTTGGAAATAGGGGAAATGAGATCTGGAAAGATACGAAAAATGATAAAAGGAGAATAGGGCTAATGAAGGGAATTAAATTATGTCAAGTAAGAGCAAATTATAATAGAAGTGGGAGAAGTGAGGGTAGGCTGAAGGAGAAATTATGGCCGGAACTAGGGGAATTGAGGCAAGTGATGGGAAATGAAGGGTGGGGAATTATGAAAGAGAAAATAGGGATAATTAGGGGCAGAATATTTGATGAGGTGAAAGAAAATGATAAGAGAAGGAGGGCAAGATATTGAAGGTGAACAAGGGATAATGAGGGGAGAATTACAGTTGAAGGGAGAGAAAATTATGAAAGAAAATGATGGAAATGATGGTCGAAATAAGGGAAGTGAGACGAAATGATGGGTGAGGAAGAACTACAAGGATGGATATTGGTGAAATGAGAGAAAATTATTTGAGAAGTGAGGCAAAATGGTAAGTAGGGGAAATAAGATGTGGGAAAGTAGGAGGGCAGAGAAAGTGAGGGGAAATGATAAAAGAGGGAGTAGGCATAATGAGAAGAATAGGAGTTGAAGCTAGGGAAAATAATGGTAAGAGAAGTAGGCGAAGTGAATGAAACCAAGTGGGAAAGGAGAAATGATAGTGGGAAATTATGGAAGTAAGAGGAAATGAGGGTTGGGAAACTACGGGAAATAAGGAGAAATTAGAAGTGGGAGAATAAGTAAATTGATAAGAAATGTAGGGAAATGATGGGAGAGGAAGTAGGGCAGGAGATATGAAATGAAAGGAGGGAAAGTTGTGGTAGAGAAAGGAAAAGAGAGAGGAAAAAATAGTGGTGGTCCATTAAGGGAAAATTATGGGAGAGGATAGTAGGGGAAGTGAGGGGAAATGCAAGAAGGGAAAGTTGGGGAAATTTAGGAGAAACGAGGTGAGTGGAAATAGGGAATGTAATGGGAAATGAGTAAAGGGGAATTAGGAAAAGTAATTTGAACTAAGGGGAGGTAAAGTTGGGGCAGATATGGAAAATGCAGAAAATAAGGGGAAATGTTAGGAGGAGGATTAGGGGAAATGAGGGGAGAGAAAGTAGGCGAAATTAGTTGAAATTCAGGCAGAGAAAATAGGGGAATTGATGAAAAATGTGGAGCAATGAGGAAATGGGAAGTAGGGAAAGTGAGGGTAAATGAGAGGAGAGGAAGTGAGAGGAAATGAAAATTGATCTTTTTGTGTAAATAAAAGGTTTCCTTTGAAAATTAGTTTTTTTCTGTTAAACATTAGTTTTTTAACTGAAGATTTAAAAAAAAACATTTTTTTGAAAATTAGTTTTTTTAATAACATTAATTGTTAACTGAAAATTTAATAATTCCACCTTTTGCTTGAAAATTCAACTTTTCGTTTTGAAAATTTATCATTTTTAGATGAAAATTCATGTCTTTGGTTAAAAATAAACTCTTACAATAAAAATTCGTTTTTTGTTTGTTTCTAGAGCCATAAAGATTTATAGCCAAATTCGAAATTTTCTAAAACGTTTGATGGGAGGGAAACGAAAGTAGGAAAATTAGGGATGGGGAAGTGTAAGCAAGCAAGAGGAGGGAAATTAGTGGAAGTGAGGGGAAATGATGGGATGAGTTGTGGGGGAAATGAGGGAAGGAAAAAAAGAAGAAGTGATCAGAAATTCAGAAAAAGGGATGGGAAAATAGGGGAAACGATGAGAGGGGATGTAGGAGAATTAAGAAGAAATTGGACAGGAATTATGGGAAATGAGTGGTAGTAAGGGAAGTGAGGGTTAATGAGGGGTGACAGGTAGAAGAAATGAGTTTGAGGGGAAATTAGAGGAAGATAAGTAGTGGAAGTCTCCCCCAACTAAATTTACATAATTAAAACTACAGAAAATTATTTTTCTAAAATTCTAGTGAACAATGTGGGAATAAATTACTCCTACCCCATGTATCTTGGTGAGGTTCCCGAAGATGAACTATGGGATATCATAAACGTGAATATAGGCGCGACAACAATGATGACCCGATTATTAATTGGTCAGATGAAGGATCGTAAAAAGGGAGCAATTGTTAATATTTCCTCTGGCTCGGAATTACAACCCCTCCCATTAATGACTGTCTATGCAGCCACAAAAGTGTTCATCAAAAGTTTTTCTGAAGCCCTGAGAGCCGAATATACTGGATCCGGACTCACAATTCAACATCTCAGGCCTCTCTTCGTCAGCACAAAAATAAATGCCTTCAGTCAAAGACTCATGGTACGAAATCTGTTTTCTGTTATGCCAAAACATTCTTGCCATCGAGTATAACTCGCCAAAAAAAGAAAGAACGTTTTACAACCTTCGGTTCACCTACTAGACTCAATCAAAGTCACGAGGTGGGCAAAATACTGGCGCCTCTCCACCTCGCGACTTATTTCCGCGGTATAAGCTCTCCTAATTGAAATATAACGACTGTTTTTGTATTTTCGGAATTCTCTCGATGGCACGCGTCCAGTAAACTAATATCTTTAAATTTTCATCTTATTTTTCAGGTTTCTAATCTCCTTGTGCCTGACCCAGCAACTTACGCCAGGCACGCAATCGCCACGCTTGGAAAACTCGACTCGAGTTCAGGTTATTGGTCGCATGGCATTCAGACATTTTTCACTATTCTTCCGCCTGTGTGGATAAGAACTAAAGTCGGTCAGCTTATGAATCAGTCGTTGAGAAATGAATATTTTAAAAACAAAAGTGCTTAATCTCAAATGAGTCGATGTGTGGATTTCTTTACGAGTGACAATTTTCGAAAATTGTTCGCATATTAATGAAGTGGAACGAGCGAGAAATGTCGTAAATTCCACTATATTTGCATTTGAAATTTATTGGTCTTTATGTGGATGTTTGAGTGCAATTGACGGCTAATAAAAGCTCAAGGAACGTCATATTTTTAGCAGAACGAGGTTTATAGTGCAGGAGAGACAGACAGCTTGTTATTTTATGAAAATTGGATTTCGAAAAATATTTTATATTTTAAAGAGTTCGCGGTCAATAATACATTTTGGATCATGATATTTTTTCATTCTAGAACCCTTTATTTTTTATTGGCATAGGTGATTTAAACGTGATTTGAAGCAAAATTGAAAAATTTTCAACTAAGTAGTCAAATGCATAACTGCATATTCAAATTTTTAATAAAAAAAGATTGATTTTAAACAAAAAATATAATAATTGATACTTCAAACAAGAACATTTTTTTATTTTAACTCAAGAACAGTCTAATTTAAATAAAAAGACAAAATTTCGACAAAAAAATTGATTTTTCAGCCAGGAAATATTTTTCAGTCAAGAGATAACAACAATTCCAAACAAATGATTGAATTTTTCATTAAAAAGACTAACTTTCTAGAAAACAGTTGAACAAAAAAGTTACTTTTCAACCAAACTGTGAAATTTTTTACGAAAATAAATGAATAAAATAATAAATATTAATAAATAAATAATGGAATTTCCAAGCCAAAAACACGAGTTTTCCACAATAAAGTTGAACTTTCTATCAGAAAATATAAATTTTCAACAAAAAAGACAACCTTCTTCTACCATACAACTAAAATTTCGACGAAGTAAGTCAAATTTTCAACAAACATAAAAAAGTGAAATTTGTACTGAAAAATTTAATATTAAAAAAAAATATTTTTATCCAAATTGTTAAATTTTCAACTAAATCATTTTTAACTGAAATAAAGAGTTTTCAAGCAGAAAAAATTTTTTTTTGAATTAGTTCAACTCTAAACCGGTTAGTTAAATTTTGCATTAAAAAAGACCAATTTCCAGATAAAAACGTAATAGCTAGATTTATGGTTAAAGAAATTCATTTTTGAATATCTGACCTACAAAATTAATTTTGAGTAAAGTTATTGAATTTGAAGTTTTCAGAATAAAAAATTAATCTTCAACAAAAAAAAGACGAATCTTCAACAAAAATGTTCAGTTTCCAATCATAAAGATTACGTTTTAAACAAGAACCTTTATTTTCTACTATAAGACCAAAATTTGATCAAAATAGATGAATTTTTGAGAAGATACAATTTTCACCAAAAACTCCTTTCACCAAAAAGGTAAATTATTAGTTAGAAAAATTAATATTAACAAAAAAAACATTATTAACTAAAAATTATCAATTTTCAGATAAAAATTAAATAATTTAATATTCAGTTAAAAAAATTTATTTTGAGCGCAAAAGAGACACAAATTAAACAAAAATAGTTGAACACTGTTTTTATTACATTTTTAAATTACTCAAAATTAGCTGGATTACTCTAGATTACAAGTTAATTACTTGGATTATCAAAATTAATTCAAACAGCCTGTATTACAAGTCGATTAAAATGGATTATTAGTGGATTAAAAGTGGATTACTGCCCATAAACTGGATTACAAATGGATTACCCTGGACGTTTGCGAATTATAAGTGAATTACTTGATTTTAAAAGTGTATTACTCCCAATTGTATGGATTACAAGTGTATTGATCAAAATTAAATGGATTACAAATGTATTTCATTGGATAATTCGGATTAAGAGTGGATTTCCCTGGAGTATGTAGATTACAAATGGATTGCGTCAGATTAAAAGTGGAGTACTACAAATTAAATGGATTACTCTAATTTACTCTAGATTACAACTGTATTAATGCGAATTATGTGGGTTACAAGTGGATTACTCTGGCATACTATTATTTAAAAGTGGATTTCTCTCAATTATATGTGTTACAAGTGAATTACTCTGTATTATATTGGATTACAAGCGGATTACTCCAAATCACATTGATTAAAAGAAGATTACTCTGGATTACAAGTTCATTACTTGGCTTACCTAAATTAATTCAAACTGCCTGGATTACAAGTCAATTGACATGGATTATCAGTGGAATATTGTGGATTGAACATGGATTACTTTCAATTGTCTGGGTTACAAATGGATTACCCTGGACGTTTGTGAATTATAAGTGAATTACTTGATTTTACAAGTGTATTGCTCAAAATTGCATGGATTACAAATGCTTTAATCTGGATAATTTCGGATTAGAAGTGGATTTCTCTTAATTATGTAGATTACAAATGGATTACGTCAGAATAAAAATGGAGTACTTAAAATTATATGGATTACAAGTGGATTACAAATGGATTTCTTCAAATTATATGAATTGCAAGTGTATTGTCCTGAATTACAAATAGATATTTCCGAATTATATGAATTTCAAGTGGATTACTTTTGATTATAATTGGATTACTCTGAATTACATGGATTGATTACAAGCGCATTAATCCAAATGAAATGGTGTATTTATGTGTTTTCGGAAAACCCTAAACAGTACTATTTTAACGACTCTCGGATATGACGTAGTCGTAAGTCGACCCTTACATTATCTTGTATTTTCCATAACAGTTTTGTGGTAACTATGAAAGAGAGCGGTCTTTTATATACTCGGTTTGGGAAAAATCAAAATAGAACATTTTCAATTTGGTATAAATGCACTTTCTTAAAATTGTGCTTTGATATGCAGTTACTGGGAAATCCGGAAACGTACTTAAAGATAAGTAATTCATAGCAATT
>NC_046657.1:74281613-74283101 GCF_010883055.1 Belonocnema kinseyi | reverse complement strand
CAAAAATTAACTTAGGTCGGGGTTGGAGAAAAAAGGGACCCAAGAAAGCAAAACAAACGCGAATCAAAATTGAGAACCTACAGAAACCGGATGTGCGAATAGCTTTGCAAAATAACATAATCGAAAGCATAGATAGGGCTACATAGGAGGACCGTATAAAAAACAAAGATATAGAGGGCGCCTGGACAATGTTACGGGATATCCTTGTTAGATGTACGATCGAAGTGTGTGGTAACGCAGTTGTAGGAAGAATTTCTGGTGATGGGTGGTGGAATGATGAAATTCAGGCTGCCCAAAAAGAAAAAAAAGAAGTGTAAAAGAGAACTTTGAACATCGCAGGTCTTAGAAATGAGGAAAGAAGTAGACGTAGAAATGATTATAGACGCGAAAACAGGCTACTTAAACGATTAGTTAAAGAAAGTAAAGATACAATTAGAGCAGAAGAAGAGATAAAAATACAAAACGACTTTGAAGGAAGCAGGAAACTACTTTATAAAAAATGAAAGGAAACAAAAGTACAGAAATTGTCAACATGAAAAATAGTAGGGGAGAAATGGTATATGATGCAGATGGAATACTAGGGGCTTTCAGAGACTATTTTAGGAGACAATTCGGAGATGAAGCTATAGGACACCACAACTGCGATGTTGAACACGATGCGATGGAAAACTCAATTGAAAAATTCTGTGTCACTGAGGTTAGGGATATAATTAAGAACTTGAAAAACGGTAAGGCTGCCGGGGTGGACGGTATTAACGCTGAAATTCTTAAACACGGTGGCCCGTGCATACCACATAGACTGTGCGAATTGATAAATTTATGTTTCGAGATGGGAGACGTCCCAGACGATTGGAAAGAAGCTATTATCGTATCAATATACAAGAGAAAGGGAGATAAAAGCGAGTGCGATAATTACAGAGGGATTAGCTTATTAACCACCGTAAGTAAAATATATTTAAAAATACTTATTCTTAAGGTAATGAAAATAACAGAAGCAAAGATTTGGGAAGTCCAAAGTGGGTTTATGGCAGGAAGGTCATGTACGGATCAAATATTTAGCTTAAGGCAAATAACAGAAAAAAGTTTGAGAGTAGGAAAAAAAGTTTTCTGTGCATTTGTTGAGCTAGAAAAAGCTTTTGAAAAGGTAGATAGAAGTAAACTTTGGGAAGTCCTGAAAGAGTATGGAGTCAATGGATGGATCCTACAAGCTATAAAAACAATATATACAGGTAGCAAAGCGAGTGTAAGAGTGAATGGGAAACTGAGTGACTGTTTCGATATTATTCAAGGAGTTAAACAAGGATGCTTTATGTCTTCATGGTTATTTATATTATTAATGGACAAGTGTTTAAGAATGGCTCTCTTCGACGATGAGGGTGTGGATCACGAAACAGTAAGGGTACGTGGGTTAGCGTTCGCAGATGATAAGGTTGTTATGGCAGAGTCTATCGAAGACCTACAAAGAATGCTGAATAAACTAGATGCAAG
>NC_046657.1:74278294-74281513 GCF_010883055.1 Belonocnema kinseyi | reverse complement strand
TCTATATTTGTACCGACTGTACTATACGGTAGCGAGACATGAACTTATCAAGAAAAAGATAAGAGTAAAATTAACGCAATTGACATGAGATTCATGCGCATATTATGTGGGAAAACCCTAATGGGCAAAGTAAATAACGAGATAATTCTAAAAGAATGTGGTGCAGAGGAGACGCTAGTAGACACATGGGAAAGAAATCGGTTAAGATGGTTCGGACACTTTGAGAGAATGCCAAACGAACGACTAACGAAACAAGTGTGTCAAGGTAAAGTAAATGGCAGCATGCCCAGAGGTAGACCGTCGAAAGAATGGTTAGAATGTGTGAATGAGACCCTAGTTAGAAGAGACATAAGAAGTCACAGAAACACGAGAGCCTGCATGAAAAAATGCATGGACATAAAAGAAGCTAGAGAAGTATGCCAGGACAGGAAAGTATGGCGGCAAATAGTTAATAAAAAGAGTATCAATAGAGTGAATCACGCCTGAAACAAAGACCTTGGCTACTAATGGACCCAAGTGGGGAACCTTAAATAACGACTTCGTGAGGTTCTTCGCTTGGGATGATTGCTAGAGAGATTAATCAGCAACCTGAGTCGGAGCAGTGTTGCGGAACGAACGTGCTATTTACTTAAATAGCACGAGAATTCTGGATCAATCTAAAAAATCTCTATCCCTTCCATACACTACTCCTTTCCTCTACCGAGTGAGTCATGCCTACCCCGAAAGGGAAATGGCTTAATGGTGTAATAATAATAATAATAATAATAATAATAATAAAAATTTATCACAAGTGGATCACTCTAATTAATATGAATTGCAAATGGATTACTCCAATTGGCATGGATTACAAGTAGATTAACCTAGATTACAAATATCTTCCTCTGAATTATATGTACATTTTAAGTGATTACTCTTTATTACAAGTGGATTACTCCGGATGATATGGATTACAATTGGAGTACTAGAAATATAAAGATTACAAGTATATTACTTTGGATTACAAGTTGAATACTCTAATTTATATAGATTACAAGTGGATTACTCCAATTGATATGTATTACGTGTTGATTACTCGAAATGATGTGGATTACAAGTGGATTATATGTAATATATGAATTACAAGTAGATTACTCTGGATTACAAATATATTCTTCGGAATTATATGAATTTCAAGTGGATTACTTTTTATTATAAGTGGATTAATTTTGATTACATGTGGATTACTCCAAAGGAACTGGATTGCAAGTGGGCTACTCAAAATGATATGGATTACAAATAGATTACTCTGTATGACAAAAGAATTCCTTCAGATTATATAAGTCGCGGATGGATTACTTTTTATTACAAGTGAATTACTTAAAATGATCTGGATTAAAAATGGCTCATTCCGAACATGGATTACAAATGATTCCTCTGAATTATATGAATTACAAGTGGATTATTTTGATTAAAAGGGGATTACTTCTGATTACAAGTGGATTACTTCAAATCAGCTGGATTACAATTGGATTACAACTAGATTACTATCTCTATAAATAGATTACACCAATTAACATGGATTACAAGCGGATCAGTTAACATAATATGGTTTACAAATCGATTACCATTGATTACAAATCAATTCTTCTGTATTATATGAATTGCAAATATATTATTGTGATCGCAAGTGAATTATTCTAAATTATATGGGTTTAAAGTAGATTATTTCGAATTGTATTAATTAGAAGTAGATTTCTCTGGTTTACAAGTACATTACCCTAAATGAAATCGATTACAAGTGGATTACTCTAAATGATATTGATTACAAAAGGATTACGATGTATTATATGAATTACAAGTAGATTACTCTAGATTACAAATATATTCTTCGACATTATATGAATTTTAAGTGATTGCTTTTTATTACAAGTGGATTACTTTAACTGAGGTGGATGGAAAGTGTATTACTCCGAATGGACTAGATTACAATTGAATTACTGAAAAAGATAGAGATTACAAATTAATTGCCTTGGATTGCAAATGGAATACCCCAACTTATATGGATTACAAGTGGATTACTCTAATTGATATGCATTACATGTGGATTACTCAAAATGAAATGGATTAAAAGTGGATCAATATGTATTATATGAATTACAAATAGATTATTCTGGATTACAAATATATTCTTCGGAATTGTATGAATTACAAGTGGATTACTTTTGAAGTGGATTACAAGTGGGATACTCAAAATGATATCGATTACAAATAGATTACTCTGGATTACAAAAGGATTCCTTCATATTATATAAATCACAGATGGATTACTTTTTATTACAAGTGGATTAGTTAAAATTGTCTGGATTAAAAATGGATTATCCCGAATGATATGAATTAAAACTATATTACTCTGGATTACAAATATATTACACCAATTGATATGGATTACAAGTGGATTGTTTAAAACTGTATGGATTACAAATCGATTACTCTGGATCACAAAAAGATATTCTTCCGAATCAGATGATTTGCAAGTGTTTTATTTTGATTACATGTGTATTACTCCAAATGAGGTGGATTAGAAGTGAATTACTCAAAATGACATGGATTACAAATCTATTACTCTGGATTAAAGAAGGATTCCTTCAAATTATATAAATCACAGATGGATTACTTTTTATCACAAGTGGATTACTAAAAATGGTCTGGGTTAAAAATGGATTATTCCGAATGATATGAATTACAAGTAAATTACTCTGGATTACAAATAGACTACATCCTATTTTATTAATCGCAAGTGAATTACTCCAAATTATATGAATTACAAGTACTTTGCTCAGGATTACAAGTGGGTTACTCCAAATTATATGGATTGCAAATGTATTGCTTTGTGTTACTGTGGATTACAAGTGGATTACTTTGCATTAAAACTGAATTACTTCGAATCTCTAAAAAAGACTGTAACGCTACTTCAACTTCATTCCAACATTCCGAACCCTTTTAAGTTTTCTAATAATTCACATGGGCGTGAAAGAAAAATATTGTTCACTCAATAGAGATAGCTAAGTTTATTTTCCTTTCAGTCCTAAAGGAACACGTGCCACAGTCATGTTTGAATCTGACTTCCGTATCCGCTAATAGGCAGCCGATGAAAGTTGTAAATTATACACTAGAGAGATTTCAATCATCTAAGCTTCTACAAACCATTCGGGGTCTTCTATAAATTGCTACTAAAGGGCG
>NC_046657.1:74193786-74278284 GCF_010883055.1 Belonocnema kinseyi | reverse complement strand
CAGTAATTCTACAAACTCAGAGAAAAATTAGGGCAATGGTCAATTTCGTCCCAGCTACCTCTGTACGGTTCCCCCACTGCGCGGCTTCCCCTCACTCAGCCGAACTGCTACCTTCGAGCCTTGGCAGCCAGAGCAGTTTTTACCTAATGAGTTCCGAAATTCGAAATTAATTTTTTTAATTTAGCACTTGGTAATTTAAAAATAATATATTCAAAATCTGCAAATAATAAAGATGCCAACAATATTTTATTTGATGGTTAATTTATCAAAAAACGCATTTCTCTCAATTATCCCTAAAAATATTATTATTGTGTATGAAAAAGTTCTACATAAAATTCCACATGCATTTGAACATTCATTCTTAAATTTTCCACATTTAAGTCAAATAGTATATTGTTAAAATCGTAATAATTATCAAATTTGTAAGTTAAAAAGTGTTAAATTTTAAAAATGTTATTTTTAAAATTTTAGTCCTCTTTAGGTACAAACAGCAGCGGCTGACAAGGCTCGGCAGCAGCAATGCGGAAATGATCTCTTTTGATTACAAATCGTACAAATTGTTTAAGAATTTAACTATTTTTTTGAAAATTTGATCAGTTTTTCATTAAAATTTAATGTTTTCTAACTGAAAATTTAACTTTTAGATTCTTCGTAGAAAATTGATATTTTTTAGCTAAAAATTAAACTATTCGGTTGGAAATGTATTTTTTTTAGTTAAAAATTCATGTATTTTGTTCAAACTTTATCTTTTTGATACAAAATTTATATTCTTAGTTAAAAGTTCATACTTTCTGATAAAAAATGCAACTAACAGTTTTTGATTCTGAATTAAATTCTGTTTTGTTTGAAGATTCATCATTTAACTTGAATATTTAACTATTTGGTTAGGAATAAACTTTTTTTTAAAATTCATATTTTTGGTTGTTAATTCAAATATTTGGTAAAAAATGAAACTGTTCATTTAAAAATCTAACTATTTTTGAATGAAAGTTTTTTTTAGAATTTATCTCTTTTCGCTAAAAGTTCTACTTCTAGTTCTTTTTTTTGATAATTTTCTTGAATAAAAATGTAACTATTCCATTTTTGATGAAAATTAATCCTGTAGTAAATAGTAGCTTTGTTCACGATGATTATCGCATCTGTTTACATTATTGATGAGAAGATTTATACTGATAAGTTACTACGATTCTACGCAATTTAGCTGGGGCTTATTTTTTGGTAAAAAATTATTTTATCTTAAAAAATTCTACTGAATTCATCTCCTTTTTTATTTTTTCAACTATTTTTTCAGCTTGGTTTGAAGTTAAACTATTTTTATAAAAATTTCACTATTCAGTAGAAAATTAACTTTTTTATTCCAAATCATATTTTTGGGTTGAAAATTCAACAACTTGGTTGAAAATTGAACTCCTGTGTTCAAAATTAATTTTCTTTATTAAAGAATTATCTTTCGTGTTGAAAATATCACTATTCTATTTTTTAGAAAATTAATATTTTTGTGGAAAATTAAGCTTTGGGGTTTGAATATTGAACTCTCTTTTTAAAAATTAATTTTGTAGTTGATAAAGATTCATTATTTTAGTTAAAAGTTCATCTCTTTTTTTCAAATTTGTCTTTTTTGCTAGAAAATTAATCCTCTTCGTTAAAAATTCATACTTTTTATTTAAAAAATGTAAATGTTTGGTGTTTGGTAAGGATTTTACTATTTTGTTGAAAATTTTGAATTTTGTTGGTTTCCTTTTTTATTTCAAATTAAAATCTTTTTTTTTATATCATCTATTTAAAATTAAATTATATTGATGAAAAATGAATTATCTAGTAGAAACTTTGTTTTTTTTTTAAATATTAAAAATTCGATAATTTTCTTGAATATAAATGTATTTTGCTGAAAAAATCGTGTTTTTTTCAAGACTACTTGTTTGAAAGTTGATATATTTCATTAAAACTTAATTTTCTTACAATTCTCTTCTTTAGTTGAAAATTAAACTTTTTTGTTTTTTATATAAATTTTAAATATTCCATTTTTGGTTGAAAATTTATATTTTATAAGTTGAAAATTCAAAAACCTAATAGAAGATTCATGTATTTTGTTGAAAAGTCGTCTTTTTGGTTCAAAATTAATCTTGTTTCTTGAAAACTTTATTTTTTTTTATTTGAAGATTTATCATTTTAGTTAAAAAATTAATCTCTTTGGTTGAAAACGTAAACATTTTCTTAAAAACTCTTTTTTGTATTAATTAAAAAAATATATCTTTCTTAATTCAAAATTTATTTATTTATTTGAGGATTCAATTATTTCTTTAAAAATTTTTTTTTCACTTAATACATTTGGTTGAAAATTTATCTCTTTTGGAGTTTTGAATTTAAAAAGATGAGTACCTACAAAACATTAAAATTTTCAACAACAAAAATTTTCTTTCAAATAGTTGAATTTTCAACTAAATAATAAAATGAGAACATGGGTTTTTAACAAAGAAGTTTAATTTTCAAGAAAGTATTTGAATTTTTAATAAAAAAGATTATTTATTTAAAAAAATATAATTGTTGATATTTCAACTAAAAGAAATATTATAATTTTAAGTAAAAAGAAAATTTATCATAAACAAAACAGATGAATTCTCAGCGAGAAATATAGTAGTTGATATTTTAACTTGAAAACGATTTTTATTTACTAAAAATCGTTTAATTTTAAACAAGAAGGTTAATTTTGAACCAAGTAGTTCAATTTTAAACCAAAAATTATCAATTTCCCTTAAAAGTGTATTTAAAAGTGACATTAAATTATTTATATAGATGATGATATAAATAAGCAATAGTTTAATGTTTAAAAAGAAAGAGATTTAAAATTAATAGAATACAACATTTTTTTATTTGATAATTTTGTCACAAAATATTTTTGTTTTGAATAAAAATTAGTTGGAATTGACGCAATACTAGCAAACAAAATAATAATTTTATTAATTTTTATTATTACATTAAAAATCCAAAAGAGATGAATCATCAAATAATATATCTGAACTCTTAAAAACACTATAACTTTTAAACAAATAGATGAATTCTTAATCTTTTATTTTATTTACTTTATTTATTTCAGTTTATTTTATTTATTATAAAAAAATGAAAATTCGATTTTTCAGACCACCCTAGTATGTTAGTAACAATCTTATTATATCATATATATTTTTTCATTTTGGTTTTTTTAGAAGTTTATTATTGTCATTATCGTCAAAAAATCTTTTACATGAAAAGTATCATCACGTGATCCTTTATAATAGCGCTATAAAAAAATTCAGAGCGAAATACAAAAAATTATTCTGAAAATTTAAAAAATAATAATAAATTAGTGTAATAAATATTTTTTTACATTTTTCTGCTTTTAATAAATAGAAATAAAATATACTTTTAAAAAATTTGAGGGATAAATAATTTAAAATTTTTCACATTCTTCTACTTTCGCCTTATAATATTAAATAAACATTTTGAATATTGTTGCTCTAGAAAAAACTCAGTAACTGCAAGATAAAATTTTCTTTTAATAATTTTTAGCGAAAAATTTAATTCTCTTCCAAATTTCAATTTATATTTAATAATCATTTATTATTCCAATTTTAATTTAATACATTTTCTGAAATTAATGACGCAATTAATGAATGTTGAAATTGATATTTTCATGAAAGACGATTTGCAATTATTTAAACAATATTTATTTATCAAAACAAAAATAAAATAAATAATAGTTCAAAAACTCGATTATAATATATGATCATTATCCTCTGAATCATATCCGATTGTGATTTTTCTTTCATATAAATGCAGAATGACTTTCAGAGTCTGTAGACAAAAATTAAAAAAAAAAATTTTAATTTTTTAAAATATTAAATGACCCGATTGACCTCTCTGCCACGCCCTGATGATAGTTGCCAGTTTCCAGGTGGTTCTCGCTCAAGCCTGTCCAAGCTATTTCTGGAAGAGCCTCCGAAATCCTTCTATTTGAACGGGAGCTGGAAGTATCGGCTATTTTCAAACTAAACACCCACGCCTCGGATCGCCAAAAATATTTCTTTTATTTATCTTCTGCCTCGTGAGATCATCAATTTTATCAGAGAAGCAAATTTTCAAAAATTAGAGCCAAGTACCGAAGAAGATTTATTTTAAAAAATTCGAGTGAATTGTGACCCTTAAAAAGAAAAAAAAACGAAACTGTATAAAATTGTAAATCAATTTCATTCTATCGCTTTTTATTTTTTCAGTTGGAATTCGCTTATTCGAAATCTATTTTCGTGAAGAAGTTTTTCTGAAAAATTATTAGACTCTCATTTTCCCTCTTCATAAGATTTTTGACGGATTTAAAATAGCCGACTTCCCTGGCTCTTGAAATATGTGACCTAGAAATACAGATCATCAATTTTCTTCAAGGCCAAAAAAAGTGGTAGGTGATTAAGAAAAAAAATCGGAGATTTGTGAAGAGAATAGTTTAATTCTTTCATTTGATAGTGACATTCTGAAATATTTCGGATTAATTTATTTATTTGTTGAAAAAAGTAGATTTTTAAATGTTATTTTGACTTTTTGACACTGCTCTTATTTATTAAAACATATATATTCTATGATATACTATGGTAATTGGTCATTATTGCAAGGCTTAATCTGTGAAGATTAATCGACAAGCCCCTGGAACGATTGATAATATTTTGTTCATCCTGGAGGGTCCTGCCATCTGAATCTCATCTTTGGCAAGATCTTTTCAAGGAACATTTTTAGATTAACCCTAAACAAAAATTATTAAATTAACCAAAAAAAAACCTTTTGAAAAAGTAAACGTTTGGTCTTCCCTTACGAAAATTGACTATAGAAAAATTTCTAGAAAATGAGTTGAGTATTCAGATGAGTATAGGAGAGGCAATACTTACTTCGCAGTTTGAATGTTGAGAAAATGAGTAGTGAAGTGAGTATGGAAGCGCAATACTTATTTCGCAGTTTGAGCATTGAGAGAATGAGTATTGAAGTGAGTATTGAGATTCAGCCTACAATACTCACTTCAATATTCAGTCTCTCAATACACAAACCAGGAAATAAGTTTTGCGTCTCCTATACTCACTTCAATAACCATTTTTTCAATACACAAACTCGGAAAGAAGTATTGCGTCTCGTATACTCACTTCATTCTCTTCCATAGACAAACTGCAAAATAAGTATTGCTTTTCCTATTCTCACTTCAATACTCATTTTCTCAATAAGCAAACTGCGAAGTAAGTATTGCCTCTCCTATACTCATTTCAATAGCAATTTTTTTGTACTCAATTTTCGTAAGGATTATTATTGAAATAGCACACATCACTAAAAAAATTTGTTCACTAATATCAATTTTTTTTATAAATCACAATAGTGAAACTCACCATAATGAATCTCTGTTTTTCCAAGTGATTAGAAGAAAGAGTAGAGAATATAGAGGGCTGCTAAAAGCAGGATAAGAATGACGTAGGTAGTGAGAAGATTTGTCGTCTCATTTGATGGTAATGGTAATTTTAAGGAACTTTTTCTCCTTGGTCCTGTGGCTGTTGCACTCACCATTGTACTGACAAAGATGCCGAGGATTGGACGAAGAATTGGGTACTCTTCTCAGAAGAGACAGCACCGCCAAAAAAACTACAAAACACAATTAATTTTTTTTTTATTTATTCACATAAAAAACGTTGGTACCGAACTTCTGAAGCCGAGATTTTAATTTTTAATCTCACTTTGCTTAATAATTATTACTTCTATGAAAAGTTTTTTTAAGGACACTTACTTTGGCCGATTGAAATTTATTAGAAAGATTTTGTGTGTTTTTATCTTTTTAATAAAATCACTTTAAAATTGTTAAATCATGTTTTTGAGGAATGATGATAAATTTTGGGGCTGTTGGCAATGTTAAGGTTAAACATCGACTGAACCTCGCGCCAGGATTCTGGATCCCAGGGTTTCTCCAAGATGCTCCCTACCATCGCGAAACATTGCTTTTCGAGTTATATTAAGGCACCATCGAACATAACTTGCGACAGATCAGAGAAATACTTTTCTGGTTCAGAGATGGTTTCAATCAGCCGTCAGAAAGTTTTTTAGAAAAAAAATTCTTCAGCTTTTTTCACTGAAAATTCTATATCTACAGAATTATATATACATTAGAACTTTTTAAAAAGTCTGTTCATTTCCCAACAGTTTTTTAACGATTTTACGGACAATCTTATTTTAAACAATTTTTTTTAATTCTTATAATTAAAGAATACACTATTTTATCGAAAATTAGTTGATTCTGCAAATATTTTGTTCAAAGCCTATTTTTTCTTTTGTTGAAAATTATTTTTTTTTTTGAACTATAAATGTTGAAATTTTTCTAAAATATATATTTTTTATATTCTGCATATTCTAGAATGTTCCTTAAGTTTCTAGAATATTGTGGAGTGATTTTGAATGTTCTACGATATTTCAGACAGTTTGGAAATTTTCTAGAATATTTATTTATTTTTAGTAAATTGTATGTAATTGTTGAAAATTGTTAACTTTTCTAGAATGTTTGGAATTTTTTTAGATTATTCTGAAAATTTTCAGAATATTCTAGCGTATTTTGTAATGTTTACTCAAATTATTGCAGGATTTTGCAGAACATGTTCGAAGACATTTCGATTTTCAATAAAAAAGTTAATTTTCAGTCCAAAATAATGTATCGTTAACAAAGTATTTAAATTTTCATCAATATAATTAAGTTTTCAACAAAATAATTAAATTTTCAATCAAGAAGATTAATTTTTCACAAAATACATACATTTATAAAGTAGAATTTTCAGAAAAGTAGTTAAATTTTACCAAATAGTTGAATTTTTAACAAAGTAATTATAATTTAACAAAATAGGTGAATTATCAATCAAAAAGATCAATTTTTTTACCAAGAAGGATGCAATAATTCCAACCAAGAAGATCAATTTTCTACTAAAAATGATTTTTTAACCAAAAAATTAAATTTATATCTATAAACAAAAATTCAATCAAAAATGAAAAGAATTTTTCATTAAAATAGTGAAAAAAAAAGATAATTTAATCAAAGAATAAATTTTCGACTAAGAAAATTAGTATTTAACAAAATACGTGCATTTTTAACCAAACACTTAAATTTTAAAAAAGAAAAAAAGTAAATTTGAATAAAAAATTAAGCGATTTTTTAACTAAATAGAGAAAGTTTTAATAAGGGAGATTTGTTGAAATTTCAAATTTTTGTTGTTGAAATTTTGTCTGCTAGTGAAAATGAATTTTTGTAACTTAATTTTGATTTTTGGTAGAAGATTGATCTTTTTCGTTGAAAACTCATTTCTTTAATTGAGAATAAGTTTTTTTTCTAAACATTAATTTTTGTCAACTGATAATTTAACTAATCTATTTTAGTCGCAATTTTACGTTTTTAAATAAACCTTTATATATCTATCTTTTGGTTAGAAAGTTTATCGGTTTGGATACAAATTTAAATATGTGATTGAAAATTCATCTACTTAGTAGAAATTTTTTTTATAAAATTCATCGTTTGGGTTCAAAATTTAACTGTTGGGTTAAAAATTAATTTTTTGTTTGTTAAGGATTCATTTGCGAATTCAAATGAATTTGTTTGACTAGAAATGTAGCTATTACATTTTTGTTAGAAAATTGATATTTTTTAGTTGAAAATTCGTTTTTTTTTTAAATTTAATTTGGTTTTTATTCTAAATTGAAATTTTTTGGTGGAAATATCGACTATTACACTTTTTCTTAAAAGCTCATTAATTTATCAAACATTCATCACTTTTGTTGGGAATTCAAATATTTTGTTGAAAATTACCGTTTGGTTGGTTGACAATTATTTTAACTAAAAATGTAATTCTTACATTTTTCATTGAAAGTTTATTTTTTTGCGTAAGTTTTGGTTTTTAAAAATAGTTATTTCAATTAAAATAATGCAATGAGAATATCGAAAAATGAACATTTTTCGCCTCTTACATAGCAACCAAAAAAGCCTTTTTTGTTTAAAAATTCAACAACCTTGTTGAAAGTGGAACTGCTTTGCCAAAAATTAATTTTTTTCGTTGTTTCGTCATTTCAGTTGAAAAATCTTTTTTTTCCGAAATTTAACTATTCTGTTAAAGTATTTTCTGTGGAAAATTCAATTATTTGGTTAAAAATTTCTGTACTTTATAAAAATTAATCTTTTTTATAGAAAATTAATCTATTTGTTTGAAAATTAATTTATTTGTCTTGAAAATTAGTTTTTTTAGCTCTAACTGAAAATAAATTATTTTATTTTCTGTTGAAAATTCATCTATTTTGTTAAAAAATTATTATTTATTTTTTTGAAAATTCAACCATTAGGTAAAAAAGTTCATTAGGAATTAAAATATTTGGTTTAAAATTATTCTTTTTTGTAGAAAATTATTTTTTTATTGTGGATTAATTTTTTTTAACTGAAAATTTAACTATTCCATTTTTTTGAATTTTTTTATAGATATTTAATCTTTTTGGTAAAAATTCATTTTTTAGACTGAAAATTTATTTTATTTGGTTTAAAATTTTGAGTTAATTGATCAATCTACAAACAAACGAATTAATTTTTAAACAAAAAAGTTTAACTTTCATTCAGTTTATTAAATCTTCAGTTTAAAAAAGATGATATCTTAACGAAAAATGTCGTTATTAATATTTCAATCAAAAAAGATTAAAATTTTTAATAAAATTCAATAATTACATTTTCAAACAAAACAATTAATTTTCAATCAAACTGATAAATTTTCAACTAAAATTATGAATCTTTAACTGGAACAGTTAAATTTTCTACCAAAAAAATGAACGTTTAACCACGGAAATTAATTTCAAACTTAAAAATAATAATTCATATAAAAAAAAATTTAATGAAATAAATGAATTTCTCAAATAAAAAAAGAATTTTTTAACCAAAAATTGAATAGTTATATTTTCAGTTAAAAAAATAATACTCAACTAAAGAGATGAATTTTTATATAAAATCATGAAATATTAAATTGGAATAAGAGTTACATTTTAAGTTTAAGAAAAACTAATTTTCAACCGAAAAAAACAACTGATTTTCAAAAAAGTAAGTAAATTTTAAAATAAGGTTATGAATTTCTAACTAAAATGAATAATTGAATAATTGAATCTTTAACAAAAAGAATAATTTTCAAACACGAAGACTAATTATTTCTGTCAAAAAAGTCGAATTTTCAACTGAAAAGGATAATTTTTTTACCCAAAAATTAACTACTTACATTGTTTTAAATTTAAAGTTAAATTTTCCGTAAAAAAGTCATTTTCAGCCTAAGAAAAAATTCATTTTTAATGAACTAGCTCTTTTTTCAACCAGAGATGAATTTTCAATTGAATTGATGAATATTCCATATAAAAATTTTTTTTTAGCAAAAGAGTATAACGTTCAACGAAGTATTTAATTTTTTATTACAAAAAAAGATTAATTCAAAACCAAAAATGTTGACGCTCCAACCAAAAAAATATTAAAATTTGTAATTAAAAACAGTTGTTTTCAACCAAAAGGAACAAATTTTCAACGACATGTATGAATTTTCAATTAAAAAGGATCCATTTTTTACTAGAAAAAAAGTTAATAATTTTAGCTGAAAAAATTAATTTCAAACAAGAAAAAACGAATTTTCTGCAAAATAGTTTATTGCAGTCGTAAAAAATGAAAACAAAAATTAAGACTCTTTTGTCACTTTTGTGTCCAAATTCCGGAAGGTTATTCTTATTCTCGAAGGTCAACGAAAACGTTGCACGAGATTAGTCTTAATGGTGAATATTTAAAATCAAGGTTCCTGCTTCCATAAAAATACGCGGGAGATGGAAGATGCCTAAATTGTTTAATTTTTATTAATTTGTATGAAATTGTAACATTATGACGTAATTTTTACATACTTGTACGAGTAAAGTTTCAGTAATTAATTTGATTGATTAGTTTTATTAATTTCAGTAAAATTTTACTGATTTTTAGTGAAAATCATTATTGATTACAATTAGCGACCCACTTCCCGTTATTTAAATTAGTGAGATTGCGCTTACCCAGTGGGCACAAAATTTGGCGACGTTCTTACGAAATCGTTAAGACATCTTTACGACATTTTTACGACATCCTATGTCCGTGTCGTTTGGGTGTCCTTACGATATCATAAAGACACCTTAACGACATGGACATAGGATATCCTAAAGTTGTCGTAAAGATGTCGTAACGATGTCGTAAAGACGTCGCCAAATTTTTTGCCCACTGAGCACTCTACCGCTGTGGGGAAAAAGCTCGGGTATTTCAACGGGAAGGCTACTTTCTACAATGCGTCTTCTCCGAAAGTTAAAAATGTTTTGTCGACAAGTTTTCCTCGTACCGGTTTTTAATAATAATGCCAAATCACTGTTTTTTTAGCGGCCTATACACCCAGTGCCCAGTGGGCACAAAATTTGTCGACGTCTTTACGAAATCGTTAAGACATCTTTACGACATTTTTACCGTATCCTATGTCCGTGTCGTCTCGGCGTCTTTACGATATCGTAAAGACATCGTCAGATCATATGACGTGTTTACGATATCGTGAAGACACCTTAACGACATGGACATAGGATATCGTAAAGTTGTCGTTACGACATATTTACGACATCCTATGTCCATGTCGTTGCAGTGGCTGCGATATCGTAAAGGCATCGTCAGATCATACGACTTCTTTACGATATCGTAAAGACACCTTAACGTCATGGGCATAGGCTGTCATAAAGGTATTGTAAACAAGTCGTAACGATGTCGTAAAGACGTCGCCAAATTTCGTACCCGCTCGGTAACCTTACTAACCTGATATTAAAATTAACAAAAAAAAAATAAGTTTTAACAATAAGTTGTAACAATCACAAATAATGTAAATCATAAATGTGCATTTAATGTGAATTAAATTGACAGGTACTCGTCAAGAGAAAAGCACTAACAGTGAAGAGGGCGAAAAGT
Organism: Belonocnema kinseyi; assembly: GCF_010883055.1. Classification (NCBI taxonomy): domain Eukaryota; kingdom Metazoa; phylum Arthropoda; class Insecta; order Hymenoptera; family Cynipidae; genus Belonocnema; species Belonocnema kinseyi. The sequence goes on along the minus strand of NC_046657.1, from coordinate 74,267,273 downwards.
TTTGAAGTGGTGAGGGTATAATTTTAACAGCTCAAGAAGGAAAGAATTTTAAAGTTTTAAAGTTATGAGAGTACCATACTTAGTAAAAAACTTTCTTACGCAACCTGCTAGGATTTTTTTTCGAGCCGCATTAAAACTGCACTTTATTCATTTTAAAACAACATAAAAATAATTTCACTAAAAATGGTAATTCATTTTATAATTTCGAATTATCTTTCACAACAAAAATCACTCAAGAAAATAACTTTTCACAACTTGCCGAAAAAAATTATTCAAATCGAAGTTGTTTAAAGAATTACCAACTATGTAAAAAAGAAATATTATACTCTCGAAATTCATAAACTGTACCATTTATCCCAAAAAATAATCCCAGTGGGCACAAAATTCGGCGACGTCTTTACGGCATCATTACGCTATCTTTACGACAATGTTACGACATCCTATGTCCCTGTCGTGACCGTGTCTTTACGATATCGTAAAGACATCTTAACGACATGAACATAGGATATCGTAAAGCTGTCGTAAATGTATCGTAACGATGTCGCAAAGACGTCGCCAAATTTTGTGCCCACTGGGATGACTTTTCACGATTAGCAGGAAAAAATTGTTTTAACAAATAATAATTGTTTACAAAATTGGAAATTATTTAAAAAATACTTATCGGCAGCTTGCTTGCATTATGTAACGAAAATGCACTGAATAAGATAACAATATGGGTTTACCTCTTATGCTTTTATCCAAGCTTCTTTTCATTAACATCAGATTATTTACATTATTTAGAATATTTCACATTCATGTTTTGTTTTTCACTACTGTGTTGCAATAGCATTCACTTTCATCTGTAGTTGTTCTTAAATTATTGAATGGTTACTACCCATTGTTACTAAAATATTATCATCGATTGTTATCGACCTATGTCCGGTCAATGGCTTTTATTTTTACAGCTTGCTTCTTAGACCTAAAGTGTCTAAAGTAACTTACAGATTTTCTGTAAAATTTATGCACGTCCACGATGTGTTCTCTTTAAAATAAAATAATTTTTATTTGAGATTAGTATATAAAGAAGGCGAAACTAAAGCTGGGAACAGTTGGAAGAAAATTGAAGTACTGAAGACATTATCTTTGATTTCTATTTATTTGATTTTGAGACGAAAAAGTTAATCATGTATACTCTTGATTTCCTTTTTAAATATTTCGCACTATTTTCTGTTATTGGAATACCACAGGTAAGATCCTAATTACGTAAAATGACATTATTTATACATTTGAGGCTCTACAAGAAAATCATTTTAACTTAATGGGAACGTAAGCTCTATTTTATTATTATTTTTTTTTTGTAAGCATTATGTTCATAAATCATACATGAAGTATTCTCACTTTTAGGGAATATTCTCTGGAGATCTGCAACAAAGAGAAGGAAAAGTTGGATACTCGAAACTTCAAGATATAAAAACGGAAGTTTGTAAATCGTGCCAAGCGAGATTTGATTTTTCCGTGAAGAAGAAGATTCTTTGTTCGGCAGTATGCGGAAGTAAGTAAGCCATCAACTCCTATAGATATAATACATATGAATAAAATATTACGTATAATTTTCTACTTTTTTCCACTTTTTATTTTAAGTGAGTTAATAATTAATTCAATTTAGCAAAAATAATTGTTCAAACAAATTATTATTGTATATAGCTATCTTCTTCTATATGAATACTAGAGAGTTGCGTTTTTTCCTGAATTTTTCAACTGATTTCATTCAAGAAATAATTAATTCAAGTTAGCAGAAATAATTTTTTAAATAATTTATTATTATTTTTAATAATATTCTCTTTTCTTAAATGTATAAAGTTGAAGTTTTTTCTGGAATTTTTAACTATTTGTATATTTTTCACTGAGAGTGACTTAATAATTAATCAAATCTAGGAGGAATAATTGTTTGAACAAATTATTATTGTTTATAACTATCTTCATCTCTATTACTATCAGATAGTTTCGGTTTTTTTCTGAAATTTTTTATATTTCAAGTAACTGTTTTATTTCAAAAAAATATATTCAAAAACAAGTAAAAGATTGTTTAAAAAATGATTTTCTATCACCTTTATTTATTATTTGTACATAATTAAAAAACCAAAGCAAAGTAAAAAAATTAGAAAAATCCGCAGCTTTCTAAGAAAATTACCTAAGAATGTTCAAGAGTTCAGAAAAAACCGCACCTTCTTCGCATTTATTTAAGAGAAGATATTTATAAACAAGAATAAATTGTTTAAAAAACTACGTTCGCTAACTTGCATTATTTATTACTTTTCTGAGTAAAAACTAAGTAAAAAGTTTAAATTTTCAAAAGAAACCGCAACTATCTAGCATTAATAAAGAGGAAGATAGTTATGAAAGATAATAATTAGTTTAAATAATTATTTTTGTTAAATTAAAATAATTATTATCTTACTCCAAATGAAAAGTAAAATAATAGTTAAAAATTTCAGAAAAAACTGCAACTTTCTAGCATTATTTAAATTAAATATTAATACAATAATATTCAATTGTTTAAACAAATGGTTTTGTTAACTTTAATGATTTATTTATCTTACTCTGATTGAAAATTAGACAAATAGTTGAACATTTCTTAAAAATACTTCAATTTGCTAGCATTATTTTAAGACACTATTATTAACAATGATAATAATTTGATTAAACAATTATTTTTGTTAGCATTAATTAAGTATTACCTCACTCTGATTCAAAACTGGACAAAAAGTGGGAAATTTTCGAAAAAATCGGGACCTTCTAACTACATATAATCTAAGAGAAAATTGCTAAAGACAATAATAAACTGTTTAAACAATTTATGTAAGCATTTAATCGTTAGTCAAAAATAGTATTTTATGTATAAGGAACAGTTTGCATTTGAAAAATTCCAAAAAAGTGGTAATCAGCGCAAATAACTCGCAAAAATCATTTTATCACTGATGGGGGTTTATTTTGGGACCGTTCAAAACAAACTTATGGGGATGATATTTAAAAAGTATTATTTGATTCGCATGTTATGCATAATTTTCAAGAGAAATGTTCAGTTTCAACTCGATTCGCCTAATATTGACAATTGTGAATAAAATTTACAAAAAACGGTTTTTTTTTGTTATGTGAAATACGTGTTAAACTTCATGGGGTTTGCGCCACCTATAAATGCAGGGTCTGTTCCAAAAGTAGTAGAACTGAACTTCTATAGCATAGAACGAGCAAAAGGGGGAGTTTTTACGGGCAGGATGGGTGGTGGGGGATATCAAGAAACAAATGTATTCTTGGACAGTCGCCTCTAAGAATTTACGGAGTAAATATAGCGCGAGAAGTAAACCCTTTTTGTAGACTTCCATGACGCTATCAAAGTTCCATAAGTGGTAAAACTAACTTTCTATAGCCCAAACGGTCAATCGAGGGATTTATGGGCAGAATGGGTGGTGGGGGATGACAGGAACGAAATGCCTGCTCAACAGTCACATCTGAAAATTTGCGGAGTAAATATCACGCAAGAAATAAATCCTTTTTGTAGGCTTCGTCACAATCTCCAATTTTTATAAGTGGTAAAACTGACTTTTTATAGTCCTGACCGAGCGACAGAGGAATTTATGCGAAAAATAATTAGCGGGGTATGTCAGGAACCAAATGCATGTTTAAATAATCGCTTTCGAGAATTTGCGGAGTAAATATCGCGCGAGAAGTAAACTCTTTTTGTAGGCTGTTATCAAGTTTTGAAAATAGACCGCACGCTCCAGCAGCGCCAGTCAAAAAAAGCTGATTTGCTCATTGCATCCCCTTCATCATTGTGACTCTCGGTTGTAGACTTTCCAAGTTTAAGACAAAACTTCATGGCGCAGCGCTGCTCGATCATGTGGTACATTTTGAAAGCGTTACGGAAGCCTACAAAAAGGTTTACTTCTCGCGCGATATTTACTCCGCAAATGCTCAAAGACGACTGTTCGAGCATCTGTCTGGGATAAAGAAAGTCAGTTCTACTACTTATGAACAGACCCTGTATCATTATAAAAAATAATGGCCTTATTTTGCTGTGGGTTTGAAAAAATTTTCGGGTGATATGCATAAAAAATCAAAAAAATTTTGAGTGATTATTTTATTTGAAAGTCATGAAATATCTGCACTGGAAATTGGAAGTAGCTAGAAAATACTTTTGTTCTTTTGAAAGTTTTTTTGTATTAGTGGGGGTGGGTTTTTAAAATGTTGTACAGTTTATGATTAGATTATTATTTTTTCAAAGGGCTTTTTATTTATTTTTTTCATGTCCAGATTCCACTTTAACAAATACTGAAAACACTCCTATGGCTAATGGGACACCATCTGATATTGACAATAATGAATCAGAAGATTCTCCTGCAGCTGAATCTGCAACTACAACTTCTAAAACTCCTGAGCCTCCTCAAGATTCTGGAAGAGAAGCACCTAGAAGTATTTACTGGAGATGAAACTATTATGGATTTATTTAAGTTTTACAGAATCTCATGTAACTTTATAGATATTATTTGAACTACAGACTTATTTTAGTTCTCATAAGCGAAATGAATAAGAAAAGCAATTTTAGGTATGAGAAAGGTGCCCACAGACAGGCAGAATATTGTAAACTCATATTCATTTTTCGACTAACCTAAAAATCTTGTGTGTGCAAATAAAGTAATCCTTCGGGTAATTAAAATTGAAAGGAAAATATGTTTTTGACTAAACAGTTAAAAGTAGTGACATGAATCTACAAGGCATATCCGAGCTGCAAATTCCTGTACAGGAACTCGGAGGATTCTGGAATCTTTCTGGGTACGAGCTTGTAAACAAGCCTGTACGGGTAATTTCGACGGGGCCTATACAGGAATTTGGCAAAGGAAACTGTTTATGATCCTGCAAAGTAACCTGTATGCAAACTATCTTTTGAATGATCCTGTTCAGGTTTCTTCCCAGTGGGCACAAAGTTTGGCGACGTCTTTACGACATCTTTACGACAACTTTACGACATCCTATATCCATATCGTTAAGGTGTCTTTACGATATCGTAAATAAGTCGTAAGATCTGATGATATCTTTACGATATCGCAAAGACACCGAAACGACATGGACATAGGATGTCGTAAAGATGTCGTAACGATGTCGCAAAGACGTCGCCAAATTTTGTGCCCAGTGGGTTTACAAGAGTGATTTAAGACGCTGGTTCATGTGCAGGAACTTATTGTTCAGAATCCTGTTGAGATCTAAAATCTTGAGGGTACCACCAGCCTTCTGTCACCGAGAGTTGAAAATAGGCCATGTGTTGGAAACGGCCATGCGGCGGCGCTAGTAGTAACTTTGTTCTATTTGTTTATTTATTTATTTAGTTACTTTATTTATATAATTATTGTGAAAATGACACAGTGGATTTTTTTAATAGTGCTTTTCTTTTTTTTTTATCGAATCATTTCCATTCATTATCACTCCGGTATAAAAATACCCAAAGACCCCGAATAAAAGAGTTAGAAGCTTTTGAATGATTATAAAAGATCTGAGGAGAAATTGTTTAGTTTTTACTTTAAAAGAATAATTTTAAGTTTTAAATATTTTAAAATGTGGATTAAAAGTAAATAGAAGACGTTGAGTCCGTTTTTTTTTTAATTTTTCAAGTTTTACACATTTTTTAAGTAAACTGAATTTTATTAGGATGTGAAAAAAGTTATTGAAGTTCATGGGAGATTTTTAAATTTTTAAAAAGGGTTTGAAAGATTCTCAAGCAAAATTTTAAAATGTTGCAATTTTGTCATATTACATAATTTTTGAAAAAATTTGAGTAAGTTTGAGAGATATTTAAAAGTTTTGAAACGATTCAAAAATAAATAAAACTTGTGAAGTTTTTTTCTAAATTATGTAAAGTTTCAAGAAAATGAAAAATATTTTTTCAGGTTCCTAGGAAAAATTAAAATAACTTTCTATTTCGAAAAATTAATTTGAAGAAATTATTTTAAAAGATTTTAGAAAATTTCAAAAATGGTCAAAGAAGAATCTGACAGATTTTAGAGCAATTTTTAAAATCTTGCAGAATAAATAAAAAATGCAGAAAACATTTGAATAATTTTTAGAAATTAGAAGGCTTAGAAGGTCTGACAAAATTAGAAAACAGGAAGAATTTTCCTTATATTCTTGTGAAAGTTTTAAATCATTTTTTTATTTTAAACAATGAAGTATGAGAGAAAATTTGAAAAAGGTTTTTAAACATAACAAACGATTTTCGAAAATTTATAAAAATAGTTTAGAAAATTTTTAAGTAAAATGTTTTAATATGGTAAGATTATAAAATAAAAACTAACAAAAATTGGGTAAATTCGACAAATATTTAGTAGAACTGAAAATAATTTTGAATTTTTTCAAGATAATAAACAAATTTTCTTAAAATTGATAAGGAAATTTAGAAGAGATTAAGGTGATTTTTTTCAATTCGGAAACATACAAATGTTAAAATATTTTAGCTTCGTTACAAAGTCTAATTGATTGAAAAATATCACATTTAAGAGTTGGTTATTTCATTGTAATAGAAAAAAATATGTTAGGATTTATCATATTCCTTGTTTGTCATATATAGAAATAATAATTATATTTATTATATAGTAGCATTAAATTTTAAAGCGCTAATATAAACAAAATTAGCTCTTCATCACCATATTTTAAAGTGATTGAATATCCGAAATATCTGCAAATAATTAATAAATTATTAATTAATGATTCGTTAAATTGTTTGCCTTATTTATCATTCTATTAATTACTTATAAATTAATAATTAATTAACTATGTTGCAAAATTCTAAAATTCGGGAATGAAAACATTTATCGGGAACTTAATAATACGTTTATTTTAGAAGTCGGTCTTAAAGTCGGTGAATTTTAGTTTTGGATATTTTGAAATTTGGGTAATTTATGGTTTTGTAGAATAAAGAACAAAGTTACTACTAGCGCCGCCGCATGGCCGTTTTCAACTCTCGTGACACATTTTTTTCATTGGGCAGTACAGTGGAAGCACACTCCTGGGTAAGGTACTATATTAGATGGGAATATGCAAGCTGCCATTCCGGTTCCCCGCCAAATTCAAAATCGCTACATTGATATCGAACTATATAAATACACTTACATGATGTAGATTATTTATTTTTAAATTATACTGAAGCATTGCTATCAAAATATAAATTATTATTAAAATTACGTGATATAATAAATGAAATATTTAAAATCGACTATATGATTTCTTAACCCACACATTTGCCAAAAAGTAGCTCTTGCAAAAATTATGATGGCAAACAAAATTTTACTCAGTTTATAAATAGGCGTGCGCTAAAATTATAATCATATGATTTTTTAAATGAATATTAACAAATAATAAAATAATAATAGACTAGGTCAAACATTACTACAATACTTTTTCAAGAGTTTATTATGATAGCTATTTATATTTCACGTCATACGTCCTTTTCATTTGCGTGGGTTAATGTGCGTCCTTCTGTAGAAAAATGGGTTCCTAGCCTTACTTTCTTTTGGATCTCATTTCGCTTTAATATATCAAAAAAATGCTCATAGGCAATTCAATTACATGTAAACATAATCTTCCCAGTGGGCACAAAATTTGGCCACGTCTTTACGACATCGCTATAACATCTGCACGACAACTTGACGACATCCTATGTCCATGTCGTTAAGTCGTCTTTATGATATCGTAAATATGTCGTATGATCTGACGATGTCTTTACGATATCGTAAAGACACTGTAACGACATGGACATTGGATGTCGTAAAGTTGTCGTAAAGATGTCGTAACAATGTCGTAAATACGTCGCCAAATTTTGTGCCCCCTGGGTTCAGACCCACTATATTTGAATTATATTGTGATAGTCATAAATATTAGTAATAAGTTCGCATAATCTTGAATTTAAATTCGGATTTTAAATATTTGAGGATGTTTAATTTTTTATTCATTTTTATAAATTAAAGGAATTTCAAAGAATTTTAATAATGCGAGAAATTTTCAAGAAAAAAATTTTCAATTTTTCTGATTGAAAGTGGAACTGCTTTGTTAAAAATTTAGTTTTTTATTTGGTTGATGATTTATCAATTTAGTTGAAAAAATTTCTTTTCTAAAAATTTAACTATTTTCTAGAATTTTTGTTTTTGTTTAAAAATTAATTTCTTTTAACTACAAGAAAATTAATCTTTTTTATTGAAAATTTAACTATGTTTAAACATTCATTTTTGTATATAAAATTAGACTTGGTGGAAAACAAATTTCTTTAGTTCATCCACGATCTGGCAGCTCTGGTCGGTGAGAGTAGATTCTTATAAAAAATACTAAGACAAATTTTTGGTTCCGATAACAAAATAATTTGGTCGTTTGTCGTGCAAAATAGTTTTAATGTTGGTTCAACCAAATTTCTGTTACCATTAAAAAATGTTTTGTTCAACCAACAAACCCATTTTTTAACCAACATAAATTTGTTTGAGCAAATTAAATAACCCAGTGGGCACAAAAGTTGGCGACGTCTTTACGACATTCTCACGACATCTTTACGACACCTTTACGACATGAAATATTTTTATCAGTGAATCTCAAATTAAAATTGTGTCATTTATCAGTCCTTCAAGTTAGGGTAGTTTAGTTTTTTTTAATTAAGATAGATTTTTTATCTTTTTTAATTCAGAAACATCTTTGGTTTTGGCGCAATCCAGGAATTTAATACGAATTTTAGTTAAACAAGAATTCTTCCAGGGATGCTAAAATTGTATTAATTATTTAAAATTATCAACAATAATTATTGAACGTAATTATAGTCTGAATATACAAACTTAATTCTTATATCAAATATTTTTATTCAACCAATGTTTTAAAAATGTTTACTTTTAATTGAATTATGTACGAAAGTTATAATAAATTGTTACTAATTATAATATGTATAGTGTATTTATGTATTATATTTATTATATTCGAGAAAACAAAATGTGACCATCAATAATTTATTTATATTATTATAATTATTTATTAAGGCCATGTGATGAGTATAACAACTGATCAAGTCAGCCCTAAGATCAATATTTTTTCACTCATATAGAAAAATAAAAGTTTAAATAACGCAGAAATTTTTTTCGGAAAATGTTAATAAATATTAAAGGATCGTTTGTGGCCTTGCAAAGAGTTGGAGAGAGAAAAAAGTTTATTTATGGAAATAATGATTATCGACGGACACATTTAGGTTTTACAGCAGAAGTTTGACACAGCTAATACCAGACTGATACGTATGTCAGACCAAATATGTTTATATGCATTTCAAGTACAAACATTAGTTTTTGCATTATTTGTGCATAATGTTCGTGACCCAGTGGGCACAAAATTTGGCGACGTGTTGACGATATCGTAACGACATCTTTACGACAATTTTACGACATCCTATGTCCATGTCGTTAAGTCGTTGTTATGATATCGTAAATATCCCGTATGGTCTGACGATCTCTTTACGATATCGTAAAGACACTGTAACGACATGGAAATAGGATGTCGTAACGATGTCGTAAAGATGTCGTAACGATGTCGTAAAGACGTCGCCAAATTTTGTGCCCCCTAGGAAGCGATTTTGGTTGTTTTGCCCCACTCTGATAAATGTAAACCTCATAACTAGCCCATTGACAACATTGCAAATTTCTTGCAGGGTTTGACGACAGCATGGTCGGTATTTCTCCAAAATAGTAATTTAAAAAAAAAACTTTGTTCACTATTCTAATTATTTAAGACCAGAAACACACTCTTGCATGCCTTCTATTTATCGCGCCAAATTTTTAACACGATTTCTCATTCCGTGTGGACGTAAGTTGGGAAAGAAAACTTCCACTTGTATTTTCTTCAGACAAAATTTTTTCTCAAATTTTCCACCGGAGCAAAGTAGAGACATGGACTTTATTACCTCCTCTTTCATTTCCCAAACTTTCATAGCGATACCTCATTTCGTTTAGACGTAAGTTGGGAAAGAAAAATTGAAGACCAGGTTTGGTCACGTGACCCTCTCTTCACATGGCCTTAAATGCGTGAATAATAATTAAGTCTTACGTATTAATTATTTAAAGCGATAAACAATAATTATTTCTTAACCCAAATGCGAGTGTAATCTTACCAATTTTATTATTTACTATCATTTTGTTCGCACATAAAGCATTAACGATTTTTTTTAATTTTTCAAGTTGCAAAACTACCGAATAATAAAATTTCCGAATTGGATAATTCCCGAATAATAAAATTTACGATTTATAAAATTCCCGAATTAGAGAATTTCTAAATAATACAATTCTCGAATAATAAAACTTCTAAACAATAAAAATTCTGAATCATAAAATTCCCAAAAAAAAGAACACCCAACACTGGAAAATTTCCGAATTGGAAAACTCTCGAACAATGAAATTTCGGAATAATGAAATTCCCGAATCATAATATTCCCGAAAAATATAATTTCCTAGTTTAAAAATTCCCAGATTGGAAAACTGTTCAATCATGAAATTTTCGAACAATAAAGTTTCCGATTAATAAAATTCCCGAATCATAATATTGCCGAAAAATTTCCTGATTGAAAAATTTCCTGATTGGAAAACTCTCGAATCATAAAATTTTCGAATAATAAAACACCCAATACTGTAAAATGCCCAAAATGGAAAACTCTTATAACGAAATTTCTGAACAATAAAATTTTCGAATAATAAAATTCGCCAAAAATAAAATTTCCTAATTGAAAAAATTCCAAGATGGGAAACCTCTCAAATGATAAAACTTCCGAAAAACAAAGTTCCCGAATCGGAAAATTCCTGAATAATAAAATTTCTGAAGAATACAATTTCGAATGATAAAATTCACAAATAATGAAATTCCCGAATTGGAAAAATCCTGAAAAATAAAGTTTCCAAATAATAAGATTCGCAAATCATAATATTGCCGAAAATTTCCTAATTGAAAAATTACAGGATTGGAAAACTCTCGAATCATAAAAGTTCCGAAAAATAAAACACTCAATTTTGTAAAATTCCCGAATTATAAAATCCCCAATTAAGAAAATTTCCGAATTGGAAAATTCTTGAATAATACAATCCCCGAATAAAAAAATTTCTAAATAATAAAAATTCCGAATCATAAAATTCTCCAAAAATGAAACATCACCCAACACTGTAAAAGTCTCGAATTGGAAAACTCTCGAATAATTTAATTTCAGAATAGAAAAATTTCCGAATAATGAAATTTCCAAATTGCAAAATTTCCGGACTGGAAAACTCTAGAATCATAAGATTTCCGAAAAATAAAATTCCCGAATTGGAAAATTTTTCGATAATCAAATTGCCGAATTATAAAATTCCCAAATAAGGAAGTTTCCGAATTAGAAAATTCTTGAATAATACTATCCTCGAATAACAAAATTTGTAAAGAATAAAAATTACGTGACATAAAATTCCAGAAAAATAAAATATCTAACACTGTATAATACCTGAATTGGAAAACTCTCGAACATTGAAATTTCTGAACAATAAAATTTCCGAATGAAATTTCCGAATTGAAAAATTCTCGGATTGGAAAACTCTCGAATCAAAAAATTTCCGAGAGATAAAATTCCCGAATAGAGTCATCCACAATTTTTTTTTTTTTATTTTAGCATCTTGAAGAATTTGCTCTAAATTCAATAATAATATTAGTACAGTGTAGCCAATTTTTTTTCGAATTAATATTTGAAAATGAAAAAATGTACACATTTCAAATTTTTATTTTTGTGGCGCTCATTCCGCCATTTTGATGTGACATGGCAGGCCCTGTGGTGTTGATATCTCTGATATGCGCAATACACTGGGGGCGGCAACTATCTCAGTAGCCAATGAAAAGTTGGCGGGAACCTTTAAGTGCCCAAATTTGCACTATTATTTTTCAGCAGAATTACAATAAGGAAAATAAAATGATGGCGATTAATAAAAAAATATATATTTTATATAACCGATGGGCAAGAGTAATTTTGATTATTTATAAGTATTTAACGATAATTTGACTATTTTAAATGCGATACAGCGAGTAGATTGTTTTTTGTTTTATCAGACAGCACACCACATATTTTATTGTGGCTGCAGACACAATCTTTAATGAATTTTTCATTTCAGATGTTATTTTATAACAATTATGTATTATTATTTAAACCCTGAGTAATACCCCAAATTTTCCAGCCGCGAAAAATTAATTAGAATTTGAATTCTGCTGAAAAATAATAAAGTGCTTATATCCGCATTTAAAAGTTAGCGCCAACTTCCCAATGGCTACTGAAAAAGGTACCGCCCCCAGCGTACTGCGCATGCCAGAGATATTCGCATTCTGACAGCACTGATGATAGGCCGCAAAAATCTTCTAAATAAGCCGAGCGATTAACGCTTTTTCATAAAAATGGAGAAAAACAACGCAATATCATTAGTGTTTTGAGTTTTTTTGGAAAGACTGAAAAACTCCGAAAACTATAAAATTCGGGAATTATAAAATTTCTTAATAATAGAATTTTTTAACAGTTTATAATTTTATCGAATTGAAATATTCCGGAATAATGAAATTCCTGACAGAAAACTGCTGAATTATAAAATTCCCGAACTAAAAACAATTCATTTTTTTTAGAAATATTAGTTATTTATTAAAAACACAATAGTCAAATACTTTAATAAAAAAATCATTTTCAAAGTTTAAAGTTTCTAAAATTATTCTTTGAATTTAAAATAATAATACTTGAAAAAAAATCCTTTACAAATATATTTGTTTAATTATTGATATTTTAAATACAAACAATAAATTTAGTAACTTTAAACATTAATAATAGTTTTATTTTATATAAATACATTGTCGGGAATTTTATTCTTCTGGGGTTTTCAGTCGTCCTGTTTCTTTTTCAACTGTTGTAGCTTAAAAATAAAAATGTCATATTTTATTTCGAAATTGTTCAATTATAAAGGCTTTAATTTTAATGTATTCGATTTCCCTGTTACTAATACTTACAATATAGCTCATTTTTTGCCAAAATGCCTTGCCTTCCTCAGAAGAATGAAAAAGAAAGTATAGAAAAGCCGTTAAAGGTTTTAATTTTAATTTTTAATTTTTTCAAATTTTAATTTCTCAAAAATATGTACAAAAAATACCGAATTTCTTTTTACGGAATACGAACGAATTGGGGCAATCAATAACCTAAAATAAAAAATTAAATCTCAAAAAGTATAAATTTGGACCAAACCATTACATATTGAACATATACTGAAAACTGACAATTGTGTAAGGAAAATCCATTGAATAAATTAACGATATGGGTTTTCCCGTTATTCTATTTTCCTAGCTTCTCTTCATTAACATCAGATTATTTACATTTTTTAGAATATTTCAGAATTCATGTTTTGTTTTTCACTACTACGTTGCAAATAACCTTGCATCTAGATGTTCTTAAATCACTGAATTGTTACAGTGCAGTTATCTAGTGTCACTAAAATATTATCAACTATTGTTATCGAACTGTGTCTGGTCAACGACTTTTATTTATGCAGCGTGCCTCTTTAACCTAGAGTATTTAAACTAATCTTAAAAATGTTCTGTACAATTTATGCACGTCCATGATGTGTCCCCTTTAGAATGAAATCTTTATTTGAAATTAGTATATAAAGAGGTGAAAATAAAGCAAGCAGCATTCTGAAGAAACTTCAAGTACTGAAGACATAGTCTTTGATTTTTATATTTATTTTATTTCGTACCGCCAAAAGTCAATTATGCACATTTTTCATTTCTTTGCTCAATTTTGCCTAATATTTTTTGTTATCAACATACCTCAGGTAAGATCTAAAGCTCGAAAGTAAAAGTATTATACCTCAATAGAAACGTAAGTTCCATTTTTTTATTTTTTTTTATAAAGTACCATATTCGTAAAAGTGATCATAAAGCATGTATAAGTATTCTGACTTTTAGGCAATACTCTCCGAAAATGTACGAGAAAGAGAAGGAAAAATATTCGGAATCGCAAAAATAAAATCGGCAACATGTGATGCTTGTCAAGCCAAACTGGGTTTTGATTTCGCGAAGAAGTTCGTTTGTTCACTAGCATGTGGAAGTAAGTAACCCAGTGGGCACAAAATTCGGCGACGTCTTTACGACATCGTTACGATGTATTTACGACAATGTTACGACATCCTATATCTGTGTCTTTATCATGGCTTTACGATATCGTAAAGACATCGTCAGATCATACGACGTTTTCACGATATTGTAAAAACATCTTAACGACATGGACATAGGTTATCGTAAAGTTGTCGTGAATATGTCGTAACGATGTCGCAAAGAGGTCGCCAAATGTTGTGCCCACTAGGAAGCCATTACTTAATGACAATATTAAAAAAAAATTGTAAGCACGAAAGCAACAAAGATATTTAGAGTTTAGGTAAAAGTTTTACTTCGATGAGGGAATTCAAAATTTTATCCGCTTGGCATATATTTCTTAGGGATTTTCTTTTTTTGTACAATTTGTTATATGATTATTGTGTTGCAAAGGTATATTTATTTATTATTCTTTACTTCCATGTGTCACCTCTGTAACTCCAGTGTCAACTAAACCAACTCCCGCAGCTACGGATAAAGAAACTACTATGTCTAAAACTACGACGACTACAACTACGGTAAAACCTACTATGGCTCAAAACATGAGTGGTTGAAGAAAAATGGTAAGAAGAAATGGAGTGGAATGCATAGACTAGCATTTAGAAAAAGGACATTTTAATGCCTTTAAATGCATACCAACTGCATTTTTGTCCTAAATAAAATTGCATGCGCTTTACTGTATAAACCTCGTTTTGTTTGAATCATTTTTAATGAGCATAAACATCAAAGAATTTAAGGGATTTACTTGCAATGCTTATGCATTTATGCCATTTAGAGTTACGTACCCAGTGGACACAAAGTTTGGCGACTTCTTCACGACATCTTTACGACAAATTTACGACAACGCATGTCCATGTCTTTACGGTGTCTTTGAGATATTGTAAAGACATCGTCAGATCATGCGACTTATTTACGATATTGTAAAGACACCTGAACGACATGGACATAGAATGTCGTAAAGCTGTAGTTAAGATGTCGTAACGATGTTGTTAAGACGTCGCTAAATTTTGTGCCCGCTGGGTAAACGTTTTTTTTTTTAATGAACAGGAATTTCTTCAAGCATATTGCACTTTTCAAGCTTATCAATTTTTATGCTAATCTAATGCACACATTTAATTTTGTTTTTAGTACAATTTTTGATTTGATTAGTATTTTCTTAAAGGGCTATTTATTTATTCATTTTTACTTCCAGCCTCCATCAAAGCGTTAGTGTCGTTTTATAACTAAAACAACTACTGTAACTACGGCTGAACCAACTACTAAGCCTAAAACTATTAAGATTGGACCTCCTGATGCTACAACTATGACTTCATCTCCTATTTCTACAAATATTTTTAAAAATCCGTCAAATAGGAATAAGACAATTCCTAACTATTGACGATAATGAATAAAAAATTGAAAAATATGCATGCAGTTAATATTCATTGTAATCAAAGATTGTATATTTCATTGCGCGCCATCTATGACATAATTAAATATTTGGAAAAATAAATATAACATTTATAAAATAAATTGTTGTTTTATACTCCGAAGGCGAGTCTGAAGGTGAAAAAATACTTTTATTTAGTTACCCAGAGGGCACAAAATTTGGTGACGTCTTTGCGACATCGTTACGACATCTTCACGACAACTTTACGATATCCTATGTTTATATCGTTAAGGTGTCTACGATATTACAGATTAAAGAAATGATAAATTTTGTTGTAGGAAATTTGTAGAGCGATACAGTTTTATTTAGACAACTTCGCGTTTCCAAAACACATGTGTTGCCATAGAAAAACAAAAGAAAGTTTAACCGATATTTGGTTAAATTTTATTCCGTAAAGATTATTTTTGTTGTAGCGAATCTTTTATCGGAAATCGATGTAAAGTTTATCTTCTGTTTTTTCTGTGATCATAAAAACGTCGTATGATTTGACGATGTATTGACAATATCGTAAAGGCATCGTTACGACACGGACATAGCATGTCGTAAAATTGTCGTAAATACGTCGTAACGATGTCGTAAAGACGATGACAAATTTTGTGCCTACTGGGTAATTAAGTTTTATAGAGTTATAAGTAACTATAGATATTATTTTAAACAAAGAATTATTTTAGTTCTATTGGGTATGGTTAAACTGCGATACGCCACCTGTTGACAAAAATCCGACCTAGTAAGAATAGGTACGATTTTAAAGATGCACTTTTATTTGTCCATAAAAGTGGTTTAACCATTTTTTGGGGAGTTTACAGTAATTATTGAATAATAAAAATAAGTCTTAATCGCAAATAAAGTGTTTTATATGGAACTTACACATTATAAGTGAAAAAACACATTGCTTGACAGAAATATTTTTCTAAAAAAAAGTATTGTTCCATTTATTGTGATTTTCAAAAGATTAGAAACTTAAATGGACTTATTTTGAAGAAAAAAATAAACTCAAAGTAAATTATCATTAATTTATACATGCAATATTTACTATTTAAACATTTGATCTAAATGTTAGGTTAAAATTCGTATTTAAATTCCAATAACTATTATTCGTATTTATTGCATAATCTTGATAAAATTGGTCTCTAAAGCATATGTTAATTAAATTTTATTTATGCTTACAATTAATTGAAACTTACATGAAAATGTTAAATAATTGTTATTTTAACCCTATTTCATAAAAATGTGTTTTTGTCACTGTATAAGATTGAAAATTTATCTAAAACTATTTGTTTTTGAAAAGACTAGTTTTGAGTCATCAGTCAATGTTTTATACTTCACAAGACAATCGTAAAAACACTTTTATGCAAAAATTAAAATATATCTTTAAAATTCTACCTACTCATTCTAGTTCCAGTTTTCGACAACAGATGGCGAAATGGTAGACCACCATTCCCATCGCGGGTTTACCACATTTTGGTGGTATCCTAGTAGGCACAAAATTTGGCGACGTCGTTATGACATCGTTACGACATTTTACGACAACTTTACGACATCCTATGTCCATATCGTTACGGTGTGGGGTGGTCCAAATTTGTACTTGTAAAAATGCAACTTTCGACTTTTTGTGATAATCCCCTCCCCCCTCCAATTTCTTCATTTTCACCAACAGTTCCCTTTTATTGGGCCCGAGAAATACCCCAAAAAATCCAAAAAAGCGGGTTTCTATCAAATTCTTTCTACAGACTGTATTTTAAAAAAAAATTATTCAACATGAATTATTTTTAATCGATAAGTAACGAACCTTTTAGTATTTTTGAAATAATTTTAAACTCCTTATACAATTTTTTCTCCCCTTATAAATCGTGAAAAGTTATCATCATTCAGGATAATTAATACAAAGTTGATAAATTTTCATTTTTTTAAATAATTCTTTTTCCTGAAGTCGTAAAAAATGATTCTTTTCTGGAAATAGTGACAAAAAAAGAATGTTGAGAGCAATATAATTTTAAAGGATATTTGGTAATTATTTAAACAATTTTCATTTATTTAAACAATGTTTTCCCCAGAAAGACAATAAAAGTTATTATTTTCTGGAATTAATGACACAATTAACGGATGTTGAGAGCAATATTTTTCTCTTAAGGATATTTAGCAATTTTTTAAACAATTTTTTTTCTTGAAATTGTAAAAAGTTATTCTTTTCTGCAGTTAGTGGTACAATTGACGAATGTTAAGGTTAATATTTTTTGCTTAAGTTATTTTTCAGTTATTTAAACAACTAATAATCATTCACTTGCACCATGTCGCTTATTATTCAGTATTTGCTTATATCAGAACGTATATACCCTATATTATTTAAACAACAATAATTTATTTAAAAAATTAAAATATCCCTTAAAAATATATTTCTTTCAACATTCTTTAATTGTGTCATTGTCTCCAGAAAATAAGAACTTTTTACGACTTTAGGGAGAAAAAAATATTTAAACTGATAGAAATTGTTTAAATAATCACTACATATCTTAAAAGATAACGGCAACACTGTTTTATAATTATAATTATAATTTATTTTTATTTATATTTGTATATTTATTTATATTTATATATTTGAAAAAAATTACGCTATTTCGTTTCCCGGAAAAAGAAAAAATTGGCGAGGGGGAATTATCACCAGAAATCGAATCGCAGCAGGCACAAAATTTGGCGACGTCTTTACGACATCGTTACGACATCTTTACGATAACTTTACGACATCCTATGTCAATGTCGTTTCGGTGCCTTTGCGATATCGTAAAGACATCATCAGATCATACGACTTATTTACTGTTCTTATTACTTTACACTAAGATCTCCCAGATTTAAAAGTCTAAAAAATATATAAGATAATAGTATCAGACAAACAAATTAAAACATAAAAATTTGACATTTATTTTTAATTTTCACTTTGATAATGATTCAAAAAAGTTCTGTGAATTTTTTCAGATTTTTTTCTAACGATGGTAACGTAGACAAAAAATAAAAAATAAAATAGACGTTACCTCCCCTAACTAATCCAATATGGTGGCTAACGTTTTGAAATTTTGGGAACATTTTTTTTTTATTGTATGCTTTCAAATGACGGACTCAAGCACTTGATTCCCTGTAGGGGCATTTTTTGCATGCTTACCCGGCTTTTATCAAAAATTCGTCATTCTTGGTAGAAATTTAATCTTGTCTGAAAATTTCTACTTTTTGTTTAAAAATTCAATTGTATATTTGAAATATCAACCATCTGTTTTTCAATGAAATTTTATGTTAAAAACTATACTGTTTGTTAGAAAATTCATATTTTTAGCCTGAACATCCAACAATTTGGTAGAAAATTAAACTTTTTGGTTACAAATTTATATTCCTTGATTGGAAATTCAATTTTTTTGTAGATAATTCCTCTCTTTGGCTTTAAAATTCTTTTTTTCATCGTTGATAAAAATTTATTTTTCCCTGATTCACAATTAATTTTTTTTCAACTGGAAATTTAAGTACTCCATTTTTAGTCGAAAAATCATGTTCTTCAGTTAAAAATTTAACTATTTTGTTGTAAATTCATCTTTATAATAAAAATTCATCTATTTTGTTGAAAATTCACCTTCTTGGTTTAAAAATCAACTATTATTGTCGAAGATTCATAATTTTAATTGAAAATTCATCGCTAGTTAAAAATTGCACTATTTTATTGAAATTTTCTTTTTCTTAGTTGATAATTAATTATTTAATTGAAAAATTAAATATTCCATATTTTGTTAAAAAAGGGATCTTTTTTAGTTGAAAATTCAACAATTTTGTTAAAAATTTATGTTTTTAGTTGTAAATTTAGCCAACCTTTATAGTTTATGATTCATTATTTGAGTTAAAAATTCATCAATGATTAAAAATTTCACTAGTTTGTTAAAAATTCTTTTTTTCTCTAGATTAATAGTTAATTTTTTTAACTGGAAATTTAACAATTCGATTTTTAGTCGAAAAATGATATTTTTGAGTTACAAATTCAACTATTTTGTTTAAAATTTATTATTTTAGTTGAAAATTCATGTATTTTCTTGAAAAAAAATTTCTTGGTAGGAAATGAATGTCCTTGTTTGAATATTCAACTATTCCAGTTAAGGATTCATCACTTGGTTGAAAAATCATCTTTTTGGTTTAAAAATCTACATTTATAGTATAACATTCGTAATTTTAATTGAAAATTTATCAACGGCTTCAAAAAAAATTTGTTTCTTTGTTGATAATTAATTTTTTCACTAAAAATTTAAATATTCCATTTTTGGTTGAAAAATTATCTTTTTAGTTAAAAATTCTACAATTTTGTTAAAAATTGATGTTTTTAGTAGATAATTTAACAATTTTATTAAAAATTTATCTTTTTAGTTGTAAATTCAATTCTATAGTTGAAGATTCATCATTTGAGTTTAAAATTGGCCTATTTTGTTAAAAATTCTCCTTTTTAAAATTAATAATTAATTTTTTTCCACTGAAAATTTAAGTATTCTATTTTGAGTCGAAAATTATGTTTTTCAGTTAAAAAATTGAACTATTTTGTTGAAAATTATTCTTTATAATGAAAACTAATCTATTTAGTTAAAAATTCATGTATTTTGTTGAAAAATGCCTTTAGTTGATAGGAAATTTAACTTCTTGGTTGAAAACTTAACTATTCCAGTTAAGGATTCATCACTTCAATTTCAAATTCAACTATTTGGCTGAAAATTGATCTTTTTAGTTAAAAATTCAACTATTTGTTATAAAATTCATATCTTTTGTTAAAATGTCGTCTTTTTGGAAAGAAAATTCTTTTTGTTTGTTAAAAGTTCAAATTTTTGTTTGCAGATTTAACTATCTTGTTAAAAATTAAACTTTCATGATTGAAAATAATTTTTTTTGTTAAAAATTATTCTTTTCCTATTTAAAAGTCCACTGTTTTCATCTTTCATAGTAGAAGATTAATTTTTCTTGGATGTAAATTATCTTTCGTTGTTAAACATTCATCTGTCTTCTAAAAATTGGTCTTTTTGTTTTAAAAATTTAAATATTCGATTAAATTTTAATCTTTTTTTAATTCAAAATTCGACCATTTGATCGAAAGTGCATCTTTACATGCTGAAAATTCAACTATTTGAGAACTACTTTTTGTAATGTAATTATTTTTGGAAAATTTAGTTGTTTTGGTTAAGTCATCATTTTTGGTCAAAAATTCAACTATATTAGTATAAATTAATCATTTTGGATTAAAAATGTCACGAAAAATTCATTTTTTATGTTAGAAAATACATCCTTGTTGGTTGATAACTAACTTTTTTGTTAAAAATTTAACTGCCATCGAAAAAATTCGTCTTTTTGTTTTGAAAATTTATCTCTTTCAGTATTTTTTAAATTTTCGTTAAAAATTCAAATATTTTGTTGAAGATACGTTATTTTGGTTGATTATAAATTTATTAACTTAAAACTGTTTTGTAGATAATTTGTTGTTTTTTTTAATTTAAAATTTAACATTTTTCAAAATTGATGTATTTTATTTCGAATTCATATTTTTTGGTAGAACACTAATCTTTTTGTTAGGAAATTTACATTTTCAGTTAATAATATAACTATTTGGTTAAAAATTAATCTTGTTTGGTTGAAAATTCAACTACGTAATTGAAAGTTAAACTTTTTTGTTAAAAATTCATTTTTTTAAATCAACTCCGGTTGAAAATTTAATTTTCTCGTTTACAATTTTTTTTAATTTATTTTTTTTTCTAAATTTAATTATTCCATTTTTTGGAAAATTTATTCTTTATGTTGTAGATTAAACATTCAACTGTTTAGTAGAGAATTTATGTATTTTGTTACAATATCAGCTTTTGGTTAAAAAAATAAAAAAGTTCAATTTGCTACTGAAAATAGAATATTTAAATTTTCAGTACAAAAGATTAATTCACCACAATAAAAATTAATCAAAGAGATGAATTTTCAACTAAAGTTATGTTTTTTCAGCAGTATACATGAATTGTTAACTAAAAAAGAGAAAATTTCAACCAACAATGAAATAGTTAAATTTTCAGTTTAAAAAATTAATTTTCAACAAAGAAGATTAATTTCTACTGGGCAGACGTATTTTTAGTAAACTATATAAATTTTCAACGAAATAGTGGAATTCTGAACTAAAAAAGATAAATTAAAAAATAAAAATGTAACCATTTGGTTAGAAATTATTCTTTTTGGTTGAAAATTCAACTACTTCATTAAAATTTAAACTACTTTGTTAAAAATTAATTATTTTTTTAATTGAACTCTATGGTTGTAAATTAAATTTTTTCGTTGATTTTTTTTAAATTTAACTTTCCTTTAAATTCAACTATTCCATTCTGGGTTAAGAATTTATTCTTTATATCGTAGTTTTATTGGAAATTCAGCTTTTTGGTTAGAAAAATAATTTTGTTTATTGAAAATTTCTTCCTTCGAGTTGATGATTGAAATATTTTGTTGAAAATTCGTCTTTTGTGGTTGATTTAAACTTTTTCGTGGAAACATAAAATATTACATGTTTCGTTCGGAAATTCTTTTTTTGTTTGTTAACAAATTTACTAGTTAGTTTAAAATGTAATTACTTTTTAAAACATGAATTTTTGTAATATACACTCGTCTAGTAAAAGTGTAGTCAAATTTAAAAAGTTTGTAACAGTGTACGCAGTGTTTATTAAAAATAAAAAAAGTAAAATGAACATTTGGTAGTTAAACACTAATAAAATACGACTTTCCGTTTGTATTTCGGGCTAACTAGTATTGGGCGTCTAGAAAAATATATAGAGCCACCTGTTTCGTCACCTATGTGACTCTTTACTTAAGTGTAAGTTTCACTGCGCAAGAGAGAAATTAAGCTTTCGCGCAGCCTGAAAAGCAGTCGAGAGCCTACTGCTGACGCCGCTATGTTGCTTTGGTATTTCCTCTGCTTTTAGTCTCGCACAAAAATAATCGTGACGGTCATGATCATTTGTCAGTGGTCAGTCAATGGCAATTAAACTTGACACTTTGGTCTAAATAAATTAAGTTGTAATCATGTGTATCAGTGTGAAGAATAAGGTGTGTGTGGATTACTTGAAATACTTGTTCCTTAGATCTGTTTATCGTCCAAAATATATAGTCACAATCACATTTTTTGTGATGATGTTGCATTTATATTAAAATTAACATATTTTACCTTTGTGCTTTTTCAATTATTTTTTCACCTGTTTTCAGTTATTTCTATTATTAATTCCCTACATTCAGCATTTAGTCATTTTTATTAT
The DNA here is from genome assembly GCF_010883055.1 of Belonocnema kinseyi. Taxonomy (NCBI): domain Eukaryota; kingdom Metazoa; phylum Arthropoda; class Insecta; order Hymenoptera; family Cynipidae; genus Belonocnema; species Belonocnema kinseyi. Next base: position 74,244,377 of record NC_046657.1, on the reverse strand, counting down.
TTGTAATTTTATTATAGTTATAGAAATCAATAAGCTCAAACTCGGACTCGAGTGTCTCTTTTCTTTCATTTAAAATTTAGGTAACAGAAATTCCGATTGTCAGAACTCTCCTTTCACTTTTTCTACATCCTAATCTATACCTGCACTTTGGACCTCTCGGCTTCCCGGTAACAAGCGTTGAATTCAGAAAAATGAAGAATTTGTATTCCTATGAATACGCGATTTTTCCTCCGTCTAAAAATCCCCCAACGGTAATAGAAAAAATGCAAATCCTATTCCTCTCTATCGACTTAGTAAAATTTAACGAAAGCATTTATTTAACCTATTTTTTATCATTAAATCTTTTTATAACTTATAAATTCGAAAAATATTCAAATTTATATTTATTTATATTTTGATAATTTATTTAAACGTCTTAAAAAATGCAACAAAGAAATCTATGCAAATGTGTGAATTTAAATAATTTTAACTCTAGAGAGGCAGAGTTGAATTGGTGAGAATTAAAATTTCAGAATTTACATTCCGCATGAAGGAATTGAAACAAATTATTACATATATTTTAAAAACTTATTAGAAGGAATTAAATAAAATCAAAATATGACCACTTCTGAGGAATAAAAAATATCTCTGATGCGTTACCTGTACTATTAGAAGGAATTAAATATATTGAAAACAGGTTCTCTTTGGGAGAATAGAAAACTGTGTGGCAGTCGCTATGGAAATAGAAGTGAATAAGTTTAGGAGGTATCTTATTCTTATTGTGGTATTTTAGGCAGACGGAAAAATCGCGCATTCAAAATAATAGAATTAATCTTTACTTCTGCGCTGAAATCCGAAAATATTAATTTTCTCTATTCTACCCCGTGCAGAAATTGCAAAATGTTTGCCTTATTTCCGATTTGGGCCAAATCAGGCACACCATTTTGTGGCAGTTAAATTTGGCCCCGCCTAGACCCCGGCTTAACAGCCAAGCTTGCCAGTAGATGGTGCTCCACTAATTTCGGGGACTAAAGTGGGTATGACTCCAAATCGACCAAGTTTCAATGTAAAGTGTCAAGGGTCAAAAATATTTCAATTATTATTTCTAAGAGTGACTAAATAAGTGGGAAAAAATGCCAAAAGTGAGCACAAGACGAGTGCGTAGGTATAGTATACTTCAAAATATTCCTGAATTAAGTGTTGAAGACTATAATAAGTAAATTTATTAAGAATGTTAATATGACACCTAACCTCGAAATGAAGTTATTTATTTATAAGAAAAGTATCAAAAGTAATATTTCATAAGTTGAATGTGTAAACGAATTAGATCAACATTGACGTCATAAACATATTTATTTTCACGTATTTTTAGATGATTTGATAAATCGGAATGTAAATACAACCTTCTTATTTATATTCGCTTTTGTACAAATAACTTAAAGAGCCAGTGCGATATTATAATCCACTTATTCCAAAATAACTTTCCACAATTAAGTTCAATATAGAAATTAAAACCAAAAATATATTGCAAAATACTTAAATGGTTTATCATATACAAATGCTGGCTTTTATATTGCGTGGTTTGACTTTTTCCTTTTGCTCGAAAAAAAGTGTCTGACATACTCCAATTTTTTCATATCGCGATCTGTTACATAACCTGATATTTATATTCTCAAATTTCAGTTAAGGAGGTGATATATTCGATTTTAATATTATTTTATTCAAGAATCCCTTTTAATCAAGAATAAGAAAAATAAATAAATATGGGCCCGATTGGGGCCAGGCATGGTTATCTCTGGGCGCAGCGCTTGGGCCCCGATCGGGCATCGCGTTTCATTTCGAGCCTGGCCCCATCTAGATAGCCTGATTTTGGCCAAATTCTGTCCGATCTGGCCCCGATCCTATCCAAATTGGAATTTTTCACGGGACGCTTATTGCCGCGTTAGTAATTTCCAATAAATCTTTAGATACCATGCACTCAAAACTTTAAATATCGTATTTGTATCCCTGGTATAGTATGGGAATAATCCTAGGGACATCAAATTTTATTCTGAAGACAAATTTGGTATTTTTTCTTTTTTCCAGCAAACTGTTCCAAATCCAACTCGAAGCAAGGTAGCAATGTTGAAGCAACTATTATTCGATTTTATGAAATGCATGATGATTCAGATGCACTGGCTTTACGATACAATTGTGGACTTTTGTTTTGGCCTTTATTACAACAACAAAGTAAAGAGGGTGCCACCCGTGAAAAATAAGTTGTTGCTTGAAAGTGGTGTTGCCATTGCAAATAAGATCAGGTTATTAAGATTTTTAATAATTCAACAAATTTGCATTTAATGTTTTCATTGATTAAAGTATACTTTTGATTTTAGAGAAGGGAGTGTAACAGCGGAAGAAGTAGTGCAGGCTTTTATTGATAGGTGTAAGGAAGTAAATGAGTTACTCAATGCAGTTGTTGTGGAACGTTACGAAGAAGCAATGAAGGAAGCAAGAGAGGTGGATGAATTACTGAAAACTGACGTGGATCGAGAAATGCTGAAGAATACAAAACCCTACTTGGGTGTTCCCTTCACTACAAAAGAAAGCAATGAAGCTAAAGGTTAGTCTTCTCTTGAATTAACCAGTAACATTAGATTTAATATTGAACTACCAATATTAATCTAATAGACCTTGTCATTTAAGAAAACGACATTGCGCAAGTGCGAAAAATATGTAGCACTTCCGTGTAAGTTTACGACAATTTTTCACTGAAACGTATGTGGGAATAGTAAATATTGACGAAAAAAACTACTTGGAATAATTGGAAGTTAAAAAACTTCCCACAAAAGAAATTTTTCATATACCAGGAGAAAATCCATTGAAAGAAAAAAAAGTTCGTGCGCACAAGAAGTGCTGTTTCGGAAAGTGTAAAAGTGACAGTCGGCTTAAGTTAACCCTATCCGACTCGCTGTATTTCAGCTATAAAAGTTTCGGGCCTTATTGCTATGAGTTTCTATGTGTGAAATGTCGCCACATGGCGGCGCTTCTCGCACGTGCTTCTACTTTAACATGCCGCTAAATGGGAAATTTTCTTGAAAACAATAATTTTTTAATAAAATGTAAGCCTAAAATGTTTACAAGAGTACAAAAATTCAAAGCAGTTGATTCGATTAAAAATAAGTATCAAAATTGAGTGGGCAAAGAAAAATATTGTGAAGTGCATTGCTCCAAATTGTCAATCTGGCTACCATTCGAGTCGTAATGACGGCGGAAAAATTCATTTTTTCAAAGTGCTTCAAAATTTAGTTGGTATATGTCAGAAAAAAATAATTAGGGAAGATTTTTTAGTAACAGCTGACCAGTTTGTTTGCGAGAAACATTTTCTTCCCGATGATATTGTCTGGAAAAGGGGAGTGAAGGATCCTACTAGAAATGTTATAACATCAGTATGTATAAACTATAACCAATATATTTATAATACTTTATTCGAATAAAATTTAAAAAATGAATTAAGAGATACAATTTTCAATTTTGATTGCTTTAATTGCAAAATTCCAAATTTTAACCTAAAAATAGCTGTCTTTCCACGGCTGTGGCTGTTCCTCATCTGGCGATTATATTTCTTCTTCACTTAAATTCCTTTTCGTTCAGGAGGATTTTTTGCTTCAAAAATTATGAAGCATTTAAAAATAAAGATAAATAAAATTTTTACATCTGGTCTTCTGATATTATATTGCCGTGGAAATCATTATAGACCTATAATGATTTTCCTAAAATTTTTTCGCAATTACAGGTATAATGATTGGAATAATTATAGAAAAAATGTAGAAAAATATTTATGTTAATTAATAATATTAAAATCATTATTGCAAGAATGTTATTAATTTATATAATTATTTCACTATATTTTTTCCTATAATTAATCGAATAATTATTCTTATTATTAGTTAAAAAATTGCAAAAATTATAGTAATTTCATTATAGGAAAATAATTATGGACCTATAATGATTTTTCTATACTTGCACTTTTTCCTAAAGGATAGCCGAAAGATCTATATACTCGTACTTTTTTCTTATTTAATTATTTGCTCATTACTTTTATTTCCAACCCACCCTCACCCTCCCCGCAGCCCCCCAAATATGACCTATAAAAAACTACATTTTTACGTATCATTGTTACTTTAGTAATTCCCGTTGCCTTTTTTATACAAACAATTATTAATGGACAATTTGAATATTTCTCATGGCTTTTTAAACAATTTTCAATCGTTTAAAGAAATATAAATTATTTAAACAATTATTTGTTTTTAAAAAATGTAAAAAATAATTGTATTTTCTGATTGAAATGTAATTATTTATCATTTCTTGGAGTATTACATTTTTCTAAAAATATTATGTAATTATTTAAACAATTATTTATTATCTTTTTTCAACATTACTAAAGATTGAGCCAGAGATATCAACTTTAATTTCAAATTAATATGCTATGCCACGTTTTGTTGAATAATTACATAATTTTGATACATTTCTCTTAGTGTTTAATAAATTTCTATTTGTTTAAACAATATTTATTTGCTCAACCAGTTCTTTTTCACTAACTAAAAAAATGAAATAAAATAGAACACATACAATTATTTTTCGGACTGTATATTGTACAGAAAGAATACGTTAACCACTTTTCAATTGTTTAAACAAATATAATAATAAATAAATAGAAATTTGTTAAACATTAGAAGAAATGTCTCAAAATTATATAAATATTCTACAAAAAGTAGCACAGGATACCAATTTGAAAAAAGTGGATATTTCTGGCTCAATTTTTAGGAATTCTGAAAATAAAAAATAAATAATTGTTTAAATAATAACATTTTTTTTTAAATTCATTTTTCCAAACAATGATAAAATATTCATTGCAATCAGAACATACGATTATTTTTTCATTTTTTGGAAGTAAATAATTGTTTGAATAATTCACATTTGTTTAAAGAATTAAGTAATGTTTAAAAGTCATGGTGAATGTTTAAATTGTCCATTAGTAATTAAATGTATGAAAAATACGACAGTAATTTCTAAAAAGTGCCAATAATACGTAAAAATGAAGTTTTTGGATTTTTGGGGCTGCGTGGAGGGTGGGGGGGGGGGGGATAAAAGTTATTAGAATGGTTTTATTTCTTAGAAACTCCTCTTTAATCCCTAAAAATTTCGGTACATTTCGATAAAACCGTTATTTTGTAACAGCAAACCAACCAAAAACTTTAATTTTTTCTGCCTAATAAAAACATGACACCTTTTATTTATATATCTTATTATTCTTACGATTCGATTTAATTAAAACATACATTAAGCGATTCAAAATACCCGGGCTGGTCATTGCAAATGCGCAACATTTTATATATATATCATTATGTCATTTAGAAACACAAAAATGTATATTTTACCATTTTATATATTTAATTAATTCCCTTCTTCAACAAATTGTGAATAAGCCTAATTTATAAACAAAATTCGATGTATTTTAAACAATTTAGGGTAATTATTAGTCTATAAAATTAAATCAATTGCACTTATTTGTGAAAATTACTTAAATTGAGATATAATTATTTCGCAGTTTATTTTACTCTATCCATTCTTGTATGCATGTAACTAACACTCTATAAAAATCTGTACTAATGAAAATAATGAATTTTGGAATTGAATCATCTTTAAACTTGCTAAATGTTTATATTTTTATGTTTTTTATACTTTTTCCGTTGGATTTCATGTTGAAGTAGGGCCAGTTGCGAGAAGCGCCGCCATACGGCGAAATTTCGCACATAGAAACTCTTAGCAATAAGGTCCGGCCATCTTTTTTAGAGTCGGATAGGGGTGGTGCAAGTGCTACTTGGAATGTACTTATTATATTTTCAAAACCCTGTTTAATGTTTCGAAAGGGTGACATTCTCGATGATTCACTTAAAACGCATATCCTAAATTGCGCGAAATGCAGCTTTATAGAAACACTGTTTTCCACTGTTGAGACTTTATGATTATACGCGATGTCAGCGTAACCTGCATTCCAAATACCTGTCAATAAGTTGCTGCTTTTTCCCTTTGGTACATTGTTTTCTGCATTTTAACCACCTTTATAACTGACAAATGTTTTTTTGACCGTTTTATGCAATAATTAAGCACCTGGCACATCATTTTCATTCACTTTTACATTAAAATTGGGTGCGATAGTGTATATTTTACCAAAAATATGTCCAAAATTTTTTAATGCGTGCTAAGTGTCATGCCGGCGCCTAAGCTTCCGCTCTTAAATGAAAAGCACTATTTTGGACAACAGTCTGACCATGTACTAAAGATTGGCAAAACTGATCTACGCGTATACATTTTTTAAGTTAAGTTTATGTTTTAAGTTTAAGTCGTCTTCTTAAATTAACATATTTGCTTAAAAGAATGAAGTTAGCCTTTGCTTTTGTCATCAACATTTTTTATTCAGCATGGGTAAATAAATATATATTACATTATACAAATACATATATTATATATTACAATAAAATATTGGAACCCGTAGATATGAAGCACACAATGGGGATGACATGCAGGCAAGAACACTGTTCAACCGAGGATGCAACAGTAGTCGGATATCTGAAAAAAGCAGGTGGTATCATTATAGCCAAGACGAACATTCCAGAAATGAATTTGTGGATTGAGTCTAGAAACAATGTTTATGGGCAAACCAACAATCCCTATGACACGACTCGGGCAGTTGGTGGAAGTAGTGGAGGTGAGGGTGCGATTCTTGCCGCTTGTGGTAGTGCCATTTCTATCGGCAGCGACATTGGAGGTTCCATCAGAATACCTGCATTCTACAATGGAGTATTCGGACACAAACCTAGTGAAGGTACAAAATAATAATATTATTAGGTAATAGATCTATGAGTGTTCACTATAAGATGTCACGCTCCCTTTAAAGGAACATTACCCGGAAAACAAAAATCCATTAACTTTCTTTTAAAGGGTTCAGTTCTTTTTTCCTGGATACTAATCTCTGGTGACCTCTCTAGGAACAACACCAATCAAAGGTGTTGGTTTGAGATCAGAAGACTACGGAAACACTATGGTGGCCGTTGGTCCCATGTGCAAAAAAGCAGAAGATCTGGAACCACTTCTCAGAGTCTTTGTTGGCGATAATATCACCAAATTGAAGCTGGACACACCTGTGGATCTGCAGAACTTGAAAATCTTCTACCAAGTTTCCTCGGGGGATATTAGGTCGAGTCAAGTGAGCAAGGTGATGAGGTCGACTTTGATGAAGGCCGTGCGACATTTCGGAGAAATTACTGGATCTGCGACCAAGGTAACCAATCGATTAGCAAAGGCTTCTTTCTAAGGGATTATAATTCTATTACCTTACAGATTAAAATGCCAGGGTCAGAGTACAGTTACCGACTTTGGAGGTATTGGATGACCCAGGAAGAAGGAGATTTCAAGCATCTTATAACAAACAAAAAGGTAAAAATTACAAATTGAGTGAGTGGTAAATAGCAGCCTAATCTTTTTTCTTATTCAGGGCGTTACAACTGCAACTGCGGAAATATGCAAACTAGTCAGCTTCAAGTCAGAATTAACCTTGGCTGCAATCCTCAAGTTGATAGATATGGACTTGCTGCCTCAGGAAAATGGAGATTGGGCACGATACTTCACCTCTAATCTGACAAAATACCTAGTGGTAATTAGCATACTCTAAATATTAGGTTGGGTATGAAAGAAAAAAAATAATGAAAAAAAAAAACGTTTCAGGATAAGCTGGGCGATAATGGAGTTCTCCTTTATCCCTCGAGTCCAACGTCTGTTCCTTATCACTACGCTTCATACTTCAACCCCTTCAATTTTGGCTACTGGTGTCTTTTTAATGCTCTCAGGCTTCCAGTGTGCCAAGTTCCGATGGGGTTGGACAGTAATGGATTACCAGTTGGAATTCAGGTACTGCAAAAAAAAAATAATTAATTAAGCTAAATTAATAAAAATTAAAATTTTCAGGTCATCGCTGCTCCTTACAATGATCATCTTTGTCTTGCTGTTGCAAGCGAACTGGAAAGAGCGTTCGGCGGATGGGTCCCTCCATCTTAATTTCTTGTTTTTTACACTCCATAAATGCACTACATTCCAGGATTGAATTGATTCGAATCTTTTGAATTTGAAGCTTATTAAAAAACAACGATTGTGACCCTCTGAAGTTGTTTCACAAATCTGACATTTTTCCCACTTTTTAGAAAACCTTTAAGATAAATTGCAAGTTCCCATAAAAAAATGTCGGGAAGGTCAGGATATTCGAATTATGAGGGGAACTGGGACAAACCGATTTTTCAAGACCGACGGACGCATTTCATGAACATCAGTGACTCAATCGCTCAACGGCTACAAACAGGTTAAATTTTTTGTTCAAAAATCAACTAAACCTTGATTTTTTGTATCATTATTTCTGTAATAAAGATGTTGCTGTTTAATTTATGTATAGAATAGTGTTTTTTCTTCATTAAATACTATTCCTAGGCACCGTGGATGACGAGCGGCTGAAAAATCATGACCTGAATTGGATTGAAAAGTTAGCAGAAATTGACCAGAAACACACGGTTGAAAAAAATCTTGACATGGAGGAAATTGAACGACGTATCCAGTCTCTTGAAGCTTACACTACTGGGGGCATTGTTACAACTTGCCCTGCTGATAAGAGAAAGGTTCTACATTATATTGAGTTTTTGAGTTATTTGTAAAGTTTTCTTTCTCACTGACAAGAAAAAATCGCGAGATATGCGTCGCTGATTCGACTGGGGCTTCGTAGGGTGAAAGTACATAAAAATCCATTAGGTGCCTATTTTTTCTTTCGATCCGATAGGCCTTAGGTTCCGAGATAGGAACCATCTAATGGATTTTAATGTAATTTCACTATGTATAGCCCAAGTCGAATCGGCGACGCACATCTCGTGAGATATGTATCGCTGATCCGACTGAGACTTCATAGGGTAAGGGGTCATTCAATATTTACGTAAGGACGATTTTAGCTATTTTACCCCCCCCCTCCCCCATTTAAAGACAAATAATATTTCTTGGACTCCCCCTCCCCCTTCTTACGTAAGATTTTAACCAGTTTTCCTTCATGCTTAAATGTCTTTACAAGAGAGGAGATTTTGAAAACTTAATATAAAATAAAAAAATTTTGAATAAGAATATGCAAGTGAAATTGTACATTAAAAATGAAAAAATGGTCATGTAGAGATTTGTTAAACCCCCCTCTCCATTGGGACCCTTACGTAAATAAAGAATGGTCCGCATTAGGTGCGTATTTTTTCTTTCGATCTGACAAGCCATAGGTTCTGAGATATCGACCAGCTAAATGATTAGTATGTAATTTTACCCTCTAAAGTCCCAGTTGAATCCGCGACGCATATCTCACAAGATGTGCGTCGCGGATTCACTTGCAATTGAACAGGGTAAAAGTAGATGCAAATCCATCAAGTGCGTATGTTTTCTTTCGATCCGATGGGCCTTAGGTTCCGAGGTATCAACCATCCAATGGATTTTCATCTAATCCCAGTCAAGTCGGCGACGCACATCTCAAGAGATGTGCGTCGCCAATATCGAGCGCCTACTGAATTTTCATTCAATTTCACTCTGTAAAGCCCAAGTCGAATCTGCGACGCACATCTTCGCGAGCTAACCTTATAATTTCTGGATTATTCAAAGATTATCGAGTGCTACACGCAACTGAAGGGCGACACATTAAAGTGTGAATCACTAGTGAAAGATTTCATAGGATGCATCGACGATTTGTTGTACAAAGCGACGCGCATTGATGAAAGATCTTCAATAAACGTTACCTGTCCCCGAAAAATGACCTACAGGGAAAAATTCGAGAAAAGCTGTCTAAACAAATAAGAAATTGTAAAGAAAGATCAAATTAAATGTACCAGTATAAGTTATGATAATTTTTTTTAAATGAGAAGCTCCACCTGGTATCAACACCTTCAAAATATATTTAAAATTATTTACATGAATAAAAGTACAATACAGTAAAAGCGATTTGGGTCGAACATTTACAACTCCGTGTTATTATATATAATATATGTATATTAGCAAATTACAATCTACATTTGCGACGCATATTACACTCCGAATCGGTTACATCGAAGCTCTTTAAGAGCATAAATTTATTAATTTTTTTAAACTGAATATTTTTCGTTTCGCGTAACATATTTTTCGCATTACTCTTATTCATTTCTTCGCAGATTTTCGTTCCTTTGCGACGCACATTATTCATAAATGAACTTATTCCATTTTTGAAGCGTGCGAATATCTAGAGTGCACTTTCAGCTTCAGAGTGCGACATTTTGTAGACAACTTTTCATAAAACTAATATAATACACGTAATATGTAAGGATTTTTTTTAAGGTTACTCTCTGAGGCGAGCCAATCGCTGAGTGAGTTCATCCTGTTCTTGAGAAACCACAGTCGAGGTTCCTATACTGCTCAATTGACCCGCAGGCAGTTCCATATTGAGTTCGAGTCTGAAAAATTGTTTAAACATTTACGAAGTTTTTTTTGTCTTTTTTTCTGGAAAAAAAATTCCCTGTAAATTTCAGGGTTACTCCAGCTTTTTTATCATGCGGATAATAAAATTATAAAATTATATACATATAAAATGAGATAATAATATAATCATTTTTTGGACTTTTCTCTAGTTTTGATGAATTTTCAACCGAAAATTTTAATTTTCAAACAGAAAAATTAATTTTCTTAAAAAAAAAAAATTATGAACCAAAAGGCAGAATTTTCAACAAATCACATGAATTTTCTAGTAAACAGTTGAATTTTCAAATAAAAAAGATAAACTTTTTAAAAAATAGCTAAATTTTGAACTGAAAACTGAACTTAACGCAGAAAAAATTCAACCAAAGTGAGGAACTTTTAACTAGAAAGAAAAAAATTTCAAGCAAATAGTTGAATTTTAAACTAAAATGGTCAATTTACAACCAAAAATTAAATAATTAAAAAAGATCAATTTTTAAATAAAAATAGACTCGTTAAATTTCAAGTAAAAAAATTAATTTTCGACTTAAATTATAAACTTTAAATTAAAACAGAATTTTTTGTTAAATGTTTTTATTTTCATCTAGAGAAATATGTATTAGGTAAAAAAAAAAATAATTTTGAAAGAAATAGTTAAATTTTCAATCAAAGAAATAAAATTTCAACCAAAATGATTCACTTTCTACAAAAAAAGAATTATTTTTAACAAAATACATGAATTTTTAACCGAGTATTTTAATTTTTAATGAAATTTTCCACCAAAAAGGTTAATTTTTTACGAAAATTAAAGAATTTTTTATTTTAAAATATCAATTTTGAACAAAAAATATAATAGTTTAATTTTCAGTCAGAGAAACAAGTTTCTTAACAAATAAAATTGAAAAACAATACTTTAAAATTTAATCAAAAATTAATTTTACATCAGAAAGATTAAATTTTTATAGACAAAAAAATCGAGTACAAAATTAGTTGAATTTTTAATCAAAAAAATTAATTTTCATTTGCAAACAAATAATTTTCAACCAAAGAAATGAAATTTTATGCTAAAATACAATAAATTTTAACAAAATACACGACTTTTCAACCAAATATTTCCATTTTTAAAATTTCAACTAAAAAATATAGATTTTTAACCAAAAATAGAATAGGTCAATTTTCGATTAGAAAAATAAGTTTAAAAAATAAATAAAACAAAATTTCAACAAAATAGTTAAAATTTCAATAAAAACAATTAATTTTATACCAGAAAAATTAAGAATTTATAAACAAAAAATCTAGTAGATTTTTTTAACAAAATACATGAATTTTCAACCAAATATTTTAATTTTTATTGGAATTTTCAACCTGATAGTTGAATTTTCAAACAAAAAAGTTCATTTTCTACCAAGAAAAGACAAATTTTTAACAAAATGGATGAATTTTCAACGAAAAAAGATAGATTTTTATTTAAAAAATAGATTATGTAGTTTACTTTGCAACCAAAAAGTTTAATTTTCTACCAAAATTGATAAATTTTTAACTAAACAAATGAATTTTCTACCAAAAAGGTTAAATATCTTTATAAAAAAAATTCGGCTAAAAATTCAAATAAATTTTTAGTAAAATAAATAAATTTCCAATTAAAAAAAAAAATAATTTTCAATCTAAGAAATAAAATTTCTACTAAAATTATTAATTTGCTGTCAAAATAGAATTTTTTTTAACAAAATAAAAATGAATTTTCCTTTAAATATTTTAATTTTTAATGGAATTTTCAACGTAATAGTTTAATTTTTAACGAAATTTTAATTTTCTACAAACGAGATTAATTAAAAAACAAAACATTAATTCTAAACCAAATATTCGTTTTTAAATCGAATTTTCAACATATTTGAATTTTCAATCAGAAAGGTTTATTTTCTAGAAAAATTGATAAATTTTTAACAAAAAATTATACATTTTCCACAAAAAATTGAATAGGTCCATTTTCAGTTACAGTTTTAATAAAAAAAATTAATTTTCAATATGAAAAGCTCATTTTCAACAAATAAATTAAATTTCTACCAAAAAGTTAAATTTTCTACCAATATTGATGATTTTTCAACTAAAAAATATAAATTTTCACCAAAAAATAGAATTGTTTAATTTTTCAGTTAGAAAAATAAGTTCCTTGACAAATAAAAAACAAAATTTCTGATTAAAAAAAAAAATATTTTATACCAGAAATATTGAATTTTTATAACGAAAAATTTTAAGAACAAATTGAGTTTAATTTTTAGTTAAGAAAATTAATTTTCAAATTAAAAATAATAATTTTCAATGAAAGAAATAAAATTTGAACCAAAAAGATTAATTTTCTGTCAAAATAGTATAATTTTTAACAAAATACATCAATTTTCATCTAAATATTTTAATTTTCAATGGAATTTTCAACGAAAAAGGTAAATTTTCTATAAAAATTAATTCATTTTTTACTCAAAAATATCATTTAAAAAAAAGTTTAATTTTCAGTCAGATAAATAAATTCCATATATCAAATAAAAAAATTAATTTTCCACCAAAAAAATTAAATTTTGATATACAATAAAAAATCGAGTAAAAAATTGGTTTAATTTTTAATAAAACAAATAAATTTTCAGTAAGAAAAAGACTAATTTTCAACGAAAAAAATGAAATTTCTTACAAAAAAATTAATTTTCTGGCAATATATAAAAATTTTGAACAATTTTTTAATTTACTTTTAATGGAATTTTTAACCAAAAGGGTTAATTTTGTACCAAAATTGACGAATTTTAAACTAAGAAACATCAATTCTCCAAACAAACAAAAACATGTTTTAAATATACATATTAATAATTAATTTAAAAAAAAATCGAGAAAAAATGTAGTTAAGTTTTCAGCCAAACAAACTAATTTTTAACCAAAAAAACTAATTGTAAACAAATAAAATTTAAACAAACATAATTAATTTTCGACTAAAAAAACGTTCTAAATACCATGTAAATTCTAGATTCTAAAACATTCCAAAATATTCTGGAAACTTAAAACCGTTCTAGAAATTTTAAAAATGTTCTAGAAATTTAAAAACCAATCTAGAATTTTTTTAATATTCTAGAAATATAAAAAATGTCCCAGAATTTGCAGAGTATCCTTCAAAATCAAATTCCATTCACACTCTAGCACAAAAAAATGCAAATATTTTTCTTGAAAAACCAAATTACCCAGCTGCATTTGCAACGTGTTTCATAAATAATTTGGCGGTAAAATATTCAATAAAAAAATGGAATAGTTAAATTTTCACTTGAAAAAAAATTTCAATCAAAAATGAAACGAATTTTTTAACAAGATATTTTAAGCTGAATTTCGAACCAAAAAACGTTCTAAATTTCACAGAAATTCCAGATTCTAAAACATTCTATAATATTCTAGAAATTAAAAAAGTTTTAGAATTTTAAAAAACGTTTCCAGAAATTAAGACCCGTTCTATAAATTTAACAAAACGTTCTAGAATTTGCAGAGTCTGGAATTTTGCAGATTCCATTCAGAAGTTCCCTAAAATTTTCCAAATAAAAGAAAATTCAATATTTCAAAACACTCTAGCAAAAAAAAATGCAAATAATTTATCTTTAAAAAAAGAAATTACCCAGCTTCGTTCGCAACTTGTTGCATAAATGACTCGACAGTTAAATTTTCAATAAAAAATGGAAAAGTGAAATTTTCACTTGAGAAAATAAATAAATTTAAATAAAAAATAAAAAGAATTGTTAAACAGGATAGTTTAAGCTGAATTTGAAATATTTCCAGAATAATTCCAGAATATTCTAGAAAATTTAAAAAAAGGTTCAAAAATTAAAAAAAAAGTTTTTGAGATACAAAAAGCGTTCTAAAAATTCAAAAAAAAAATCCTATAAATTTAAAGAACGTTCCAGAATTTTTAAAAAGTTCTGGAATTAAAAAAAAAACGTTGTAGAAATATAAAACACATTCTAGAAATTTAAAAAAACGTTCTAGAAATTTAAAAAAAGTTATAGAATTTTAAAAACGTTCCAGAATTTAAAAAAACGTTCTAGAAATATAAGAAACGTTCTAGAATTTGTAGTGTTTCATTCAAAAATCCAATTCCATTCAGCAATTCCCTAAAATTGTCCATATAAAAGAAAATTCAAACTTCCAGAACACTCTGACACAAAAAAAATGGAAATAATTTTTCTGTAAAAAAAAAAAAACCCAAATTACCCAGCTTCGTCCGCAACTTGCTGCATAAGCGAGTCGACAGTTAAATTTTCAATAAAAAATGGAAAAGTGAAATTTTCACTTGAGAAAATAAATAAATTTAAATAAAAAATAAAAAGAATTGTTAAACAGGATAGTTTAAGCTGAATTTGAAACCAAAGAAGTTTCAAATACCCCGGAATTTCCAGATTCAAAAACATTCCAGAATATTCTAGAAAATTTAAAAAAAGGTTCTAAAATTAAAAAAAAAGTTTTTGAGATACAAAAAGCGTTCTAGAAATTAAAAAAAAATCCTAGAAATTTAAAGAACGTTCCAGAATTTTTTAAAATTTCTGGAATTAAAAAAAAACGTTGTAGAAATATAAAACACATTCTAGAAATTAAAAAAAACGTTCTAGAAATTTAAAAAAAGTTCTAGAATTCGAAAAAATGTTCCAGAAATATAAGAAACGTTCTAGAATTTGCAGAGTATCATTCAAAAATCCAATTCCATTCAGGAATTCCCTACTAAATTGTCCATATAAAAGAAAATTCAAACTTCCAAAACACTCTGGCACAAAAAAAAATGGAAAAAATGTTTCTCTAACAAAAAAAAAACCCCCATATTACCCAGCTTCGTCTGCAACTTGCTGCATAAGCGACTCTACAGTTAAATTTTCAATAAAAAATTGAAAAGTGAAATTTTCACTTGAGAAAATAAATAAATTTAAATAGAAAAAAAAACGAATTGTTAAACAGGATAGTTTAAGCTGAATTTGAAACCAAAGAAGTTTTAAATACCCCGTAAATTTCAGACTTGAAAACTTTCCAGAATATTCTAGAAAATTTAAAAGAAGGTTCTAGATTTTCGAAAAAAGTTTTAGAGATACAAAAAGCGTTCTAGAAATTAAAAAAAAATCCTAGAAATTTAAAAAACGTTCCAGAATTTTAAAAAAGTTCTAGAATTAAAAAAAACGTTGTAGAAATATAAAACACATTCTAGAAATTTAAAAAAAAAACGTTTTTGAATTTTTTTGTAAAAGTTATAGAATTTTAATAACGTTCTAGAATTTGAAAAAATGCTCCAGAAATATAAGAAACGTTCTAGAAT
Organism: Belonocnema kinseyi; assembly: GCF_010883055.1. Lineage (NCBI taxonomy): Eukaryota > Metazoa > Arthropoda > Insecta > Hymenoptera > Cynipidae > Belonocnema > Belonocnema kinseyi. The sequence goes on along the minus strand of NC_046657.1, from coordinate 74,228,542 downwards.
TTGCAGAGTATCATTCAAAAATCCAATTACATTCAGGAATTCCCTACTAAATTGTCCATATAAAAGAAAATTCAAACTTCCAGAACACTCTGGCACAAAAAAAAATGGAAAAAATTTTTCTCTATCAAAAAAGACCCCCCAAATTACCCAGCTTCGTCCGCAACTTGCTGCATAAGCGACTCGACAGTTAAATTTTCAATAAAAAATGGAAAAGTGAAATTTTCACTTGAGAAAATAAATAAATTTAAATAAAAAATAAAAAGAATTTTTAAACAGGATAGTTTAAGCGGAATTTGAAACCAAAGAAGTTTTAAATACCCCGTAAATTCCAGATTCGAAAACATTCCAGAATATTCTAGAAAATTTAAAAAAAGGTTCTAAAATTAAAAAAAAATTTTTGAGATACAAAAAGCGTTCTAGAAATTAAAAAAAAAATCCTAGAAATTTAAAGAACGTTTCAGAATTTTTAAAAAGTTCTAGAATTTAAAAAAAACGTTGTAGAAATATAAAATACATTCTAGAAATTAAAAAAAAACGTTCTAGAAATTTCAAAAAAGTTATAGAATTTTAAAAACGTTCTAGAATTTGAAAAAATGTTCCAGAAATATAAGAAACGTTCTAGAATTTGCAGAGTATCATTCAAAAATCCAATTCCATTCAGGAATTCCCTACTGAATTGTCCATATAAAAGAAAATTCAAACTTCCAGAACACTCTGACACAAAAAAAAATGGAAATAATTTTTCTGTAAAAAAAAAAAACCCAAATTACCCAGCTTCGTCCGCAACTTGTTGCATAAGCGAGTCGACATCGTTCTGCGGGACATTCGTGGTCGTCGTTTGCGACATCGCATTTTCCATATACGAACTCTGGACGTCCAGATCCTCGAATTGACTCTCGAATTTGTCCATAAGTCCCGAAATTTTTTCCAGATTCATCGACTTCATGGCGGCGTCCATGGCTTTTACGACGCCGGCCATCGACTGGGTCACTTTTCGAGTTGTGAGAGCAGTCTGAACTCGACTCGCGACCGCGTCCACCCTGGCACTCATTCGCAGATAATTCAGCGCCTGATTTTTTTGCCTAATTGCATTTTCTGCGTGGATTCGCGCCCCCTCCATATTCCCCTTTTGTATGGCCTTTTTCACTTTCGCCTTTTCCGTCTTTTCCTCTTTCTCGCACTTTTTCGAATTTCGCTCAAGTTCCTTCACGGCAAACTTGAGGTTGAACAAATTTTCTGTCGAGGGAGTCAAGGAATATATATATTTTTTTCATAAATTAGAGACGCCTACTAGAATATTTCTAGTGAAAGTTACAGAATAGTCTAGAACTTTGTTAAATATTCAAAATAGTCTTTGAAACAATGCAGAAAATAGTTACATTTGATTGAAAATTTAATAGTTTTGTCCAAATTTTATTTTGTTTGCTCAAAATCTTATTTCTCCATCTTGATTTTAAACTATTCGATTTTTATGTGCAAAATGTATCTTTTTTAGTTGAAAATTTATCAATTTTGGTAGAAAATTAACCTAAAAGGATGAAAATTAATGTATTTTGTTCAAAGTTATTGATTTTTCGGTAGAAATCTAATTTCTTAACTTAAAATTTAAATGATTTTTTAGTCGACAGTTTTTTTTTTTGTTATGTACATTTAAAGAGTCCCGCAAAAAAACGGGTAAAATTGCTTTTTCATTTTTTTGAACTGGATTTTCGAAAATTAAGGTTTGTTATCTACAGCTATTTTTTAGAAAAATATTGCTAAAATATATTCTGGAATATTTTAGAATGTTCTAGAGTATTCCGTAAGTTTTAATCGAAATGTTCTAGAATTATGTAGAATAATTTCAATTCCAGTTGAATTTTCAACCAAAAAAATTTCTACCATATGAGATGCATTTTTAGTCAAAAAAATGTATTTTAATCAAAAAAGTTGAATTTTCAGTCAGAAAGATTAATTCTTAACAAAATAAATAAAATTACCAAAATAGAATTTTCAAGAAAAAAAGCTGAATTTTCAATCAAGAAAGATCTTTCAATCAATAACATTCTGGAACGTTTTAGAATGTTCTAGAGTATTCCGTAATTTTTAATCCAAATGTTCTAGAATTATGTAGAATAATTTCAATTCCAATTGAATTTTCAACCAAAAAAATTTCTACCATATGAGATGCATTTTTAGTCAAAAAAATGTATTTTAATCAAAAAAGTTGAATTTTCAGTCAGGATGATTAATTTTTAACAAAATAAATAAAATTACCAAAATAGAATTTTCAAGAAAAAAAGCTGAATTTTTAATCAAGAAAGATCTTTCAATCAATAAAGACAAAAAAATCATCGAAATTGTTGAGTCTTCAAGTCATGGTGGCGAATTTTGAAAAAAAAAGTTGAATTAAGATTGATAAATTTTTCAACAAAAATGGAATAGTTATATTTTCAGCAACAAAAAAATTAATTTTCAACAAGACAAGAAATTTCAATAAAATTAGCAACCTAATATTTGAATCCCAAGCAAAAAAGATTCATTTTCTACCAAAAATTAAGACATTTTCTTTTAATTAAGTTAAATTTTCAGTTAAAAACAATTAATTTTCAATTTCAACAAAAAAGTTAATTTTCTGTCAAAATAGAATAATTTCTAACAAAATACATGCATTTTCAAACAAATATTTTTATTTTTAATGAAATTTCCAACATAAAAAAATAGAATAATTTTATTTCAAGTTAGAGAAATAATTTTTTTTTTTTTTTTGAGCAAGTGAAATAAAATTTCAACACTCTAGAATTTAACTCAAATTAAACCGCAATAAGTTGCTAAAAATTTTAAGTCAAAATATTGCATTTTCAATATGACTGAAGAATTTTTAACCAAGTTTTTCAATTTTCAATTTAAAATATTAAATTTCTACCAAGAAAAAAAAGCGATTTTTTTTTTAAATCCATGAATTTCAAAGGAAATACTTGAATATTGAATTAAAAACGAATAGTTTTAAATTTTGAACCAAAGGAATTAAATTTAAAATTAAACTACTTATTTTTTAATTAATTTTATTTTAAAAATTTAACTATTTGGTACAATATTGACTTTTTTTTATATTGAAAACTAATATTTTTGGGTGGAAAATTCAATTCTTTTGTAAATAATTCTTCTTTTTGGTTGAAAATTAAAAATTAATTGGCTAAAAATGCATCTTTTTTGGTCGAAAATTCAACTATTTTGTTGAAAATTATTTCTTGTTTTTGGTAAAAATTCATATTTTTATTGCCGATTTATCTCTAGTAAAAAATTTAACTATTTTGTTAAAAAATGAGTTAAACTTTGTATTGAAATTAAATGTTGTTAACTGCAAATTTAACTATTCTATTTTTTGGTTAAAAATTTTTCATTTTTAGTTTAAAACTCAACTATTTGATTAAAAATTCAATTACAAATTTTAATATTTTGTTAAAAATTACTTATTTTTTGTAGAAAATTAATCATTTTGTTTGGAATTTCCTCTCTTGAGTTGAAAATGAGTTATTTTTAAAAATTAATTTATGTTTTTAACTACAAATTTAACTATTCTACTTTTTTTCTAACATTTTTTAAAGAATTTTAAAGCTAATAAGTTAAAAGTTAATTAATTTGGTGAAAAAGTGAACAAGTTTTGTGGAAAATAATATTTTTTTAAAATCATTTTTGATAGAAAATTGATCTCTTCAGTCAAAAATTAACTTATTTTGACAGAAAATGCATATTTCTTGTTGTAAATACAACCTCTTTTTTTCAAAAATTCTTTTCAGTTAAAATAATTAATTTTTAATAAAAAAAAAAACATATTTTCAACTAAAGAAGCAAATTTCAGTCAAAACGATTATTCCCCCCTCCCCAAAAACTTAATTTTTAAAAATGCATCAATTTTCAGCCAAATAGTGGAATTTTTTAATAAATCTGAATTTTCAACTAAAAAATATCAGTTTTTACCCAAAAACAGAAAAATTCGATTTTTAGAAAAATACGACTTTTTAACAAGACCAAAAAAAATTTTAATAAAATAGTCTAATTTTCAAACAAAAATATGAATTTTCCAAACCAAAAAGTAAAATTTTCAATTAAAAAAAAAAAAAATGTTGACAAAAGATGAAATATATTTTTCAACACAAAAAAAAACAACAATTTTTTAACAAAATCGTCAAATTTACAACCAAAGAGATCAATTATCAAGAAAAAATAGAAAAATTAAACTTTTAGTTAAAAAAATTAATTTTAAAAAAAGATTGTTTAACAAAATACATAAATTTTCAAAAAAAAGTGGATCTTGAACGAAAAAAGTACGTTTTAATCCCAAAACAAAACTAATTTTCAAACAAAGATATGAATTTTCCAACCAAAAAGGCAAATTAAAAAAAAAATTAAGCCAATTTTCAACCAAAGATATGAATATTCCAACCAAAAATGCGAAACATTCATCCAAAAATGATCAATTTTCAAAGTTTTTATTTCATTTTTATTCAAAATTCGGAATTTTTAACTTTTAACAGAGTACTTTTATTTTTAATACAAATTGTGAATTTTTAAATTAAATTAAACGCAAAAAAGAAGCATTTTGAATAAATTTCTACAAAAAAAAAACGAATTTTTTTAAATAAAAAATATAATTTTTCAACCCAAAATTAAACAAAAATATTAATTTTGAACTGAAAAAGATAATTTTCAACCAAATATTTTTTCCAGAATTCCAGAAGAAAGTTAATTTTGTACCAAATAATTAAATTTTCAACCCAAAAATATTATTCTTCAATAAAAAAAGCTAATTTTGCACCAAATGTGTAAATTTTTAAACAAATAGTTTAATTTTAAATCAAATAGTTGGATTTTTAATCAAATTTTTTTATTTTTATATCAAATTCTTGAATTATCAACGAAAAATATGAAATTTCCAAAATTCGTTTGATTTTTCTACCAAATATTTTAATTCTCAAAAAAAATAATAATAATTTTCAACCTGCAATTTACAAAATATGAAGCTACATTTTTATAGTATTAATAGTTAAAAACATTAATTTTCATCCAAGAAAGATTAATTTTTCGCTAAATAGTTTTGAATTTTTAAACAAAAAGATTAATTATCTACAAAAGAGTTGAATTTTCAACCCGAACAAAAAATTAATTGTCTCAAATTGGTCTTTTTTGTACGGAAATGACAAGACCTTGAAAAATGTCAACATAACTGAACTACCTGTCATAATTTTTTCAATTTCGACCTATTTGTCGATTCCTAAACACACTTTTTCACATGGATATGGTAGAAAAAAATTACAAAATTGCAGAAAAAGGATACTCTCCATTTGTGAGACAGACATTGCTGATTGTTCGGCCCCCGTTGTGTCAAAATAATAAATAATCTTCAAGACGAAAAAATTCCTCCTTTTGTTGCACCAGTTTCTAGGTTAGAAACTTCTTCGACGATTTTCCGTTCTAAATTTGATCACGGCAGGATAAATTTTTTGTATGCGAAAGCCACTCTTTTGTTATTCAAATAAAATTGAGATTTTATGGAAAAATGGAAACAATTGAGGAGATCTGCCAGATGATTTTTATTTATGAATCACTTGACGTTTCTCGGAAACAAGTGATCCTAATTCGGCTCAACAACTGCACTGCGCATGCGTTGCATCGATAGCCTCATTGGCTCTAAATGAAGCACTTTTTTAAAAACATTTTACATGTGTATCAATTTTTTAAATAAAAAATAATCATTGTGAAAATAATAAGCATTAGTTTTTGCATAAAAAAATAGTAATTTGGAGTGTTAGATGAAATAATTATTTGATCGAAGGCTTTACAAATACGTTATTGATTTTAATTTAAAAAGAAGGAATTCCTTTTTTTTATCAATGTAAATATTAAATCATTCATAATATTTTTTTTTACCTTATGATTATTATATATTTTGAAGATTTGCATATTTAATCATTTCAAATAAGCGCGCGATCAACATCCAATGAAACTGCTAGACCGACGCATACGCAGTGCGTTTATAGATTTTAATTTAATTTGCGCATTGGCGCGCTTATTTGAAATAATGAAATGTACAAATCAATCATTTATAACCAGTCATTTGTAATCTTCATTTAAAAATAATTATTTGATCAAAAAATTGACTTATAGAGTGAATGAGAAAAGATGTATTTTAAATTTGAAATTATTCTTTATATCCTTATGAGTTTATAATTGTTATTTGTTGCAAACCACTGATTTTTATATTTATTCATTTGAAAACTAATTTTTTCTATATAAATACATTTGGAAATTAGTTTTTATTTTTTAGGAACTATGTAATGAAATAATAAAATTATTATTATTATTTATTACTAAGATATTACAAAAAAAACTTTTATCCTTAAATTTGGTGTCATTGTTTTCCCATAAGCACTTAATGAAGTGAGGTTAGCTGCCGATGAAGTGAAAATGCCAAATTAGGTATTTTAGGTTTGGTTGGAGAAATTTTCGGAAAAAAATAATTTTTCAACATAAATGTATTCGGATATGTTCTATTTTTTAAATCTGTTCAAATAAATAATAAAATCGATACTTTTTTGTACCGATTTTATTATTTAACTTAATAGATTCAGGAAAATAAAAAATAATGTCCAAATCCACTTATTGTGAAAAAACTTTTTTCTACGTTTATTATTAAAAATGAGTTTTGTCCGATGCAATCGGTATTATTGCTTGGCCCTCGGCATGCAAACAGCTTGCCAGATGACGCCACACCTTGAAATAAATAATTAGGATGATCGGATAAAAAACACAACGAGGCCAGGGCACTTTGCTAATCGGGCAAGATCAGTTTTCTTCGCTAAGGTGGGCTTCGCACGCCAAATAACATAGCTGGCATTTGGCGCGATTTTTGAAACTCATAAATTGTTTTTCTTTTTTCTATATCCATTGTTTAATTTTATTACATTTCTGAAATAACAGTCTAATGAAAGTACTAGAATTAAAAAATACTATTTCTCAAATAATTTACAACTTGAAACTTTAATAAAAATAGCTTTATTTATCAGCAACTCAGGTGATGATTTTAACTTTAATTAAAAAATTTTCGTAGAAAAAAATTGAACCATAATTCAACAGAAAATCAAATAAGCAGAAACGTTTCAATTAAAGTTGTTTCAGTTACTCCATTTTGTATTATCTAAATTAAAATAATAATTTTTGTAAAACTAAAGATTTGTACGAGCGGTTAATTTTTGCTTCTATTAAAAGCTTCTTTTTACATCTTGATACTACACTATGCATATTATAACTTCAATTTTTTCTATGTTTTTCGAGCTAAATATTGAATGCCTCGATCAAAAATATTTTTTAGCAATATTTGAAATCATGATTTTGGGTTAAAATACTTACTTTTTCAAAAAAAAAGTTCCTAAATGAAACTATTTGCAATAGTTTGTTCAAAATGTTTCCTTATTTTTAGTTAAAAATTAATTTCTTTCGTTGAAAATTGACCTATTTAAAAACAATCTTTCTCTAGAATATTATTATTTTTGTTTGTAAATTCAGCTATGGTTAAAAATGTAACACTTTTATCGCTATTTTTTTTTTTTAATTAATTTTTTTTAGTTAAAAATTAATTTTTAAATGAAAATTTATTGTTTTAGTTGAAAATTCATTTCTATAGTTAACAATTTAACTTTTTTTATTAAAATTTTTTTTTAGTTCAAAGTTATTTTTGTTTATGATAATTTAATTATTATATTTCCTGTTGAAATTCTTTTTCAGTTGTAAATTCATTTCTTTCCCTGAAAATTGATTTACTTTTATGAAAACTCAAATTTTAATCTAAAAAATTTAACTATTCCATTTGTGGTCAAAAATTAAATTTTTTATTTGAACATTCATTTCTATAGTTGAAAATTTAACATTTATGTTGAAAAATTAACTATTTAAGTGAAAATTCGTTTTGTTTTTGATTAAAAATTAATTTTTTTAACTGAGATATTAACTATTTTATTTTCGGTTGCAAATTTATCTTTTTTAGTTAAAAATTCATTTCTACAGTTAAAAATTTAACAATTTTCTTGAAAATTCATCTTCTTTGACAGAAAATTATTATTTTGTAAATTAATTTTTATATGGTCAAAAATGATCCATTTTGTTGAAAATTCGTTTTACTTATTGTTGAAAATTAATTTTTTGATTGAAAATTTAACCATGCAATTTTTGGATGAAAATGTATCTTTTGCAGGTGAAAATTTATTTCTTTAATTGAAAATTGTATATTATGTTGAAAATTCATTTTTTTGTTTAGAATATTATTACTTTTATTTATAAAGTCGTCTTATTGGTTAAACATTGTTGAACTATTTTTTTGAAAAATTTCTTTATTAAATGAAACTTTAACTAAACTATTTTTTGTTGAAAATTTATCTTTTCTAGTTGAAAATCCATTTATTTCATTATAAACTGAAAATTTCATTGAAAATTCTTTTTTTCTGAGAATCTTATTATTTTGCTTATAAATTCGTCTTTTTTGGTAGAATATTAATATTTTTGTTTGTAAATTGATTTCTGTAACTTAAAATTTATCTATTTTGTTGAAAATTAATTTTTTAACTGAAAATTTAGTTATTCAATTTTTGGTTGAAAATGTATTTCTTCAGTTAATATTTAATTTCTATAGTTAGCAATTTATTTATATGTATATAAATCAATTTTCAACTTTAGAAATTAATTACTTTGTTGAAAATTCACCTCTGTTGTAGAATATTATTCTTTGTGTTTGTAAATTCATCTCTTTGGTTGAAAATTAGAATAATTTGTAGAAAATTCTTTTTGGTTGAAAATGTATTTTGTAGCTAAAAATTGAGTTATTCCACTTAAGGTGGAAAAAGTTTTTTCTTTCTTCGGTTGAAAATTCATTTCTATAGTTCAAAATTAAAACATTTTGTTGAAAATTCGCTTTTTTTAAATTGACAATAAATTTTTTAACTGCAAAAGTAATTATTCTAGTTTTGGTTGGAAATATAATTTTGTAATTAAAAATTAATTTCTTTAGTGGAAAATCTAATAATTTTGTTGAAAATTCAACTATTTGGTTGAAAAGTCGTCTTTTTTGGTTGAAAATTCATTTCTGCTCTTCAAAAATCATTTCTGTACGTATGTCACCACTTTTACCCAAAATCAGTTCAAACTAGTTTGAACTAGTTGAAAACGAGAAAATATGGGGAGGCATTTGTCAAAATGCGTAGTAACCAAGTGCTTTTGTGAAATTCCGAAAAAATTAAAAATTGGCTGAATTTATTTTTAAATGACATTTTTATTTAAAACAAGAAATAAGACAGAATTAAACAAATCTTTCAGTTTTTACAAAAGGACTTCGTTACTTCGGGTTTTTACTAGCTATAAGTTTAAAACTATTTTTTTAAATCAATTTTTTAACTGGAAATTAAGTTATACCATTTGTGGTTGAAAATGCATTTCTTTAGTTGAAAATTCATATCTATCATTTAAAATTGAACTATTTTGTTGGAAATTAGCTTTTTTTAGTTGAAAATTAATTTTTTGACTGAAAATGTGATTATTCTCGTTTTTATTGAAAATTTCTCTTTTTTTAGTAACAAATTTATTTTCTTGGTCGGAAATGTAATAGGTTCATTGGAAATTCATTTTTTTTGCAGAAAATTAACGTTTTTAGTTAAAAATTAAACTATTTGGTTGAAAATTCGTTTTTTTTTTGTGTAGAAAATTTACCGTTTTAATTGAAAATTCGTTTGATTTAAAATTTATCTATTTTGTTGGAAATTAGATTTTTAACTGAAAATATAACTATTCTATTTTTGTTTAGAAATTCATAAACCTTGTTGAAAATTCGTCTTTTTTGTAGAAAATTAATCTTCTTGTCATCTTTTTGTTTAAAAATTCATTTGTTTTGTTGATAATTTCACTAGTTTATTGAAATTTCATTTTGTTGATAAATTTTTTTTTACAAAAATTGAACCATTTCATGGTGTTTATTTTTATATAAAACTATTGTGTTTATCATTTATATTTTTGTTTGGAAATTGATTTATTTTTTTTTTAATTGAAATATTTTGTTAAAAATTTGTATTTTTTTTTTTATTAAAATTTACTTTTTTCGTCGCAAATTAATTTTTTAGTTAAAAGTTTAATTATTATATTTTTAGTTGGAAATTCATCAACTTTGTTCAAAAATCGCCTTTGTAATGGAAAAGTAATCATCTTGTTTGAAAATTCGTATGAATTTTTGAAAGTTCTTATTTTTTGGTAGAATATTATTATTTATGTTTGTAAATTTATTTCTTTGATTTAAAATGTATTAATTTGTGGAAAATTAAGTTTTTAACCAAAAATGTAACTATGCCATTTTTATTTGAAAATTCACCTTTTTTAGTTGAAACTACAGTACCATGTGCGCGCGCCAGCCCGCGCTTACTTTTATGTTCATTTTTATCGTTTACCTAATTTTTGAATAACTATTTCGAGAAAATTTCAAATTCAATAATAAAATTTCCGAAAAATAAAAATACCCAACAATAACAATTTTTTATGAATATATTTTATTGTTGTAGTGCATAAATTCATCGTACCTTATAACCTTTTTTAAACAAAATATATATAAATTTAAAACTCGATTTTTGCGAGCGCTTTTTGTATTTTTTTCAAATTCTATGCACATTAAATAAATGCGTCACCCGGAAATATATTATTTAAAATTATTGTTATTTTGAATTCCAACAATTTACTAAATTTCAAAATTTTTAAACAATTGATAAAAATAATATTTCATTATTATATTTGTAATCAGTAAAATATATTCATAAAAAATTGTAATTGTTTAATTTCTTGAATTTTACAATTCGGTAATATTATAAACTGCCGTGAATTTTATTATTCTGGAATTTTACAGATCAATATTTTTATTTTTCGGAAATTTTATTATTTGGGAATTTTCCAATTTGGTATTTTTGCTTTTCTGCAATTTTATTATTCGGGAATTTTCTAATTCGAGAATTTTACAGTGTCGGGAACTTTATTTTTCGAATTTTTTTGCTAAATAGAGAAAAATTTAAATTCAATCTTTATGTTATTTAATATTGTACAAAAATTAATAAGTAATTAATCAGTTTATAACATAAAAAACACTAAAGAATTATTTTCAGTGAATCATCCTTATAATTTTTATTCTGTATTTTTCAGAAAATTTGAGTTATTTATAACATTTAAAATTATTCCAGGAAAAATAAAATCGGTTAATAATTAATTAATTAATGTATTTATAATTTAAAAATCATTAAACTATCATTTTCATTTAGACATTGAAATTATTTTTATTGGTTTTTGATTTTCATTTTCATTTCTTAAAATTTGATTTATTAATAACATTTTAAACTGATTCCAGAAATCATCAGTTCTAATATAATCAGCTAAAAAATTTATTTCTGCAGTCGAAAATTAAAATTTTTCTTTGTGGTAAAAAATTAATCTTCTTGTCATCTTTTTGTTCAAAAATTATTTTTTTGTTGTTGAAAATCTAACTATTTTGTTGAAACTTCATTTTTTTGGTAGAAAACTAATTTTTTCACTAAAAGTTGAACTATTACATTTTGTTTATCTTTAATTTTAAACTATTATGCTTATAACGTATCTTTTTTCTTGGAAAATTATTTTTTTTTTCATTGAAAATTGAACCATTTTGTCAAACATGCTTTTTTTCGATATAAATTAATTTTTTTAACTGAAAGTTTAATCTTTTTATTTTTTGTTGAAAATTCGTCTTTGTGGCAGAAAATTAATCAGCTTGTTTAAAATTTCATCTTTTTGGTTGGGAATTCACTTGTTTCATTGAAAATTTAACTATTTTATTGAAACTTAATTTTTCTAATTTAAAAAAATTATTGAAAAATTTAATAAATATGCTGAAAATTCGTTTTTTTTTGGTGTGTAGAAATCTTTAGTTGAAAATTTTTCTTTTTGGTAGAATATTATTATTTTTTTTGTAAATTTAATTATTCTATATTTGCTTGAAAATTCATAAATTTGGTTAAAAATTTATCTTTGCTGTAAAAAGTCAATCGTTTTATTGGCAATTTCATCTTTTTAGTTGAAAATTCATTTGTTATGTTGAATATCTAACTATTTTATCGAAACCTAATTTTTTTGGTAGTAAATTAATTTTTTAAATTAAAAATTAAACTATTTTGTAAATAATTCGTTTTAATTGAAAATTTAATAAATTTGTTGAAAATTCGAATTTTTTCCTAGGAAATCTACTTTTTTACTCGATAATTCATGTATTTTGTTGAAAGTTTGTTTTGTTTTTTTGTTAAAAATGATTTTTTATTTGAAAATTTAACTATTCTATTTTTGATTGATAATTTAACCTTTTTTAGCTGAAAATCCACTTTTGTTGTTGTTAAAAATTGAACTATTCACTTGAAAATTCAAGTTAGTATCTAAAAATGTAACTATTAAATTTTTTGTTAAAAATTTGATTCTTTAGTTGAAAACTCAATTCTGTAATGGAAAAGTCATTTGTAAGTATACTTGAAAATTTATTTCTCTGGTTGAAAATTAAAAAATGTGTATCCGTTTGTTTGGTTTCAAATTTTCTTAATTGGCCTTCTTTAGTGAAAAATTAATCTTTTTTGTTAAAGTTTTTTTTTTATAAAATTAATTTTTTAGTGGAAAAATAATTATTTTACTGAAAATTTTACTACTCTATTTTTGGTGGAAATTAAACTATTTAGTTGAAAATTTGTTTCATTTTTTGGTTAAAAATCAATTTTTAACTGAAAATGTAACTATTCTACTTTTTGTTGAAAATTGAATTCAATAATTGAAAACCCATTTCTATATAGTTGAAAATTAATTTCTATCATTGAACATTTATTTCTCAGATTAAAATTTTTTTTAAATTGGTTTAAAATTCGGTATTCTAGTAAAAAATTAATCTTGTTCTTTAAAAATTCATCTTTTTGTTTTACTTCTAATTTTTTTTAATGTACCTTTTATTGTTGAAAATTTAACTATTTTGTTAAAAACTCGTTTTTTCTTGCGAAAATTAATCTTTTTTAGTTTAAAATAAACTTTATAACTTTAAATTTAACTATTCTATTTTTGGTTGAAAATTGATCCTTGTTAGTTGAGAATTCATGAACTTTATTGAAAATTTGTTTTTCTAGTTATTATTATTATATATATAATTTATATTTAAGAGATAATTACACAATTAGATTATTAATTTGTAAAAAAAGATTATTTTTTCCGTGGAAACTGAACTGTTTTGCTAAGAAATCACTCCCTTGGTTGAAAATTAATTGTTTTAGTTGAAAATTAATTTTTAACTGAACATTTAACTATTCTATTTTTTGTTGAAAATTGATCTTTTTTATTTGAACATTCATGTCATGTTTAAAATTCATTTTTTTATCTGAAAATTCAAATATTCAACTTTTTCTTGAAAATTGATTTCTTTTTTAGTCAACTATTTTTTCGAAAATTCGTTTTTATTGCAAATTAATTTTTTAACTGAAAATTTAAATACTCTATTTTTTGTTAAAAATGTATCCTTTTTAGTTGAAAATTCATTTCTTTTTTTTGAAAATAGCACTATTTTCTTGAAAATTCCAATTTTTATCTAAAAATGTAACTATTTGATTTTTGGTTGAAAAGTTAAGAATTTTGTAGAAAATTCGTCTTTTTATGTTAGAGATCTTGTTCTTTAAAAATTCATCTTTTTGTTTGAAAATTGTGCAATTTCATTGTTTGTTTCATTTTTTTTGTATTAAACTTTTTTAGTGGAAAATTCAACTATTTTGTTGAAAATTCCATTTTTTTATCTAATAACTTAACTTACATTTTTGGACAACAATTTATTTCTTCAGTTAAGAATTAATTTATATAGTTGAAGATTAATTTCTGTAATTGAAAATTCATTTCTACATTTACAAATTTTAAAATTTTGTTGAAAATTATTGATTTTTGCTGAAAATTATTTTTTGTTGTAATTTCATTTTTCTTTTAAAATTAATATTTAACTGATAATTTAACAATTCTATTATTAGTTGAAAATTTATTTCTATAGTTAAAAATTAATATATTTGGTAATATTTTTTAATTATTATTATTGTATTGTTGTAAATTCATTTTTTTTTTAAATTGAACTATTTTATTGAAAATTTAGTTTATTAGTTTAAAACTAATTTTTGTAGTTGAAAAATCATTTCTATAGTTGCACATTTATTTCTGAAGTTTAAAATTTAAGAATTTTTTTGAAAATTCGTATTTTAATTAGAAAAATAATCTTCTTTGAAAATGCTTCTGTTTGTTTAAAAATTAAACTATTTCATTATTGATTTCATTTATTTTTAAATTCACCTTTTTTAGTTAAACATTCAACTATTTCGTTAAAAATTCCTATATTTATTTTTTAAATTAATTTTTTAAGTAAAAAAATTAATCTTCTTTTTTGAAATTTCATCTTTTTCTTTCTTAAAAATTCAACTATGTGATTAAAAATTCGTTCTTTTTGTTAGAATATAATTCTTATTATTGTTTGTAAATTCATCTCTTTGATTAAAAATTGTACTATTTTGTTGAAAATTCGCTTTTTTTAGATTATAATTGATTTTTTAAATGAATATTTACCTATTCTATTTTTGGTTGACATTTCTTTTTTGGTTTAAAATCCATGTCTTTTGTTTGAAATTGAACACTGAAATTGAAATTGAAAATTCAATTTTTTATCAAAAATTAAATCGTTCCATTTTTGGTAGAAAATTTATTTCTATTGTTGAAAATTGAACTATTTGATTAAAAATTCGTCCTTTTTAATAGAATATTATTATTTCTGTTTATAAATTAATTTATTTGGTCCAAAATCGCACTATTTTGTTGAAAATTCGTTTTCTCTTTGGTTGAAAATTATTATTGTTTTAACTGAAAATTAAACTATTCTATTTGTGGTTGAAATTTTTTGTCGTTGTTTTTTTGGTTGAAAATTGAATATTTATTTAAAAAATCATTTCTATAGTTGAAAAATGAATATTTTTTTGAAAATTGAACTATTTGATTGGAAATTTGTATTTTTTGATAAAATGCTATTATTTTAAAATAAATTTACTTGGTCCAAAATTCAACTATTTTTTGAATTTTTTTTCTTTTTGGTTTAAAATGATTATTGTAACTGAAAATTTAACTATTTCATTGTTTCTTTTGTTGAAAATGGAACTGTTTCGCTAAAAATTTATTTCTTTTTCAGTAAACTATTTGGTAGAAAATTCATGTCTTTTGTTTGAAATTGAACTATATTGTTGAAATATCAATGTTTATCTAAAAATTAAACCATTCCATTTTTGGTTTAAAATAAAAAAATTTTATTCGAAAATTTATTTCTACAGTTGAAAATTGAATTATTTGACTGAAAAATTGTCTTTTTTAATAGAATATTATTATTTTTGTTTGTATATTAATTAATTTGGTCCAAAATTGAAGTATTTTGTTAAAAATTTCTTTTCTTTTTGGTTTAAAATTATTATTTTAACTGAAGATTTAACTATTCTATTTTTTGGTTGCAATTTTTTTGTTAATATTCACTTCTTTTGTTGAAAATTGAAATGTATTATTGAAAATTCAATTCTTTATCTAAAAATTTAACTATTCTATTTTTGGTTTAAAATTTAATTTTTTATTTGAAAATTCATTTCTATAGTTGAAAATTGAATTATTGGGTTGAAAAATCGTCTTTTTTCGTAGAATGATATGATTTTTGTTTGTAAATTAATTAATTTGGTACGAAATTGAACTATTTTATTAAAAATTTGTTTTGTTTTCGGTTGAAAATTAGTTCTGTTTTAACTGAAAATTTAATTATTCTTATTTTGGTTGATTATTTCTTCTTGTTAAAAATTGAAATATATTGTTGAAAATTAAATTTTGTATCTAAGAATTAAACCATTTAATTTTTGCTGGAAAAGTAAAATTGTTAATTGAATTTTCATTTCTATAGTCAAAAATTTAAAGATTTTGTTGAAAATTCAATCTTTTATCTAAAACTTTAACTATTCCATTTTTGGTTGAAAATTAATTTTTTTATTTGAAAATTCATTTCTATAATTAAGAATTTAACATTTTTGTTGAAAACTGAAGTATTTAATTGCATATTTGTCTTTTTTTTGTAGAATATTATTATTTATGTTTGTAAAATAATTTATTTGGTCAAAAATTGAAGTATTTTGTTAAAAATTAAATATTCTTTTTAGCTTGATATTATTATTATTTCAACTGAAAATTTAACTTTTCCGTTTTTTCTTTCGTTGGAAATTGAACTGTTTTGTTAAAAATTATTTTTTTTTATCAAAAAATTTAATTATTTAATTTTTCATTAAAAATTGATTTTTTTAGTTAACTCTAGTTTTTAGAAAATTTAACTATTCTATTTTTGGCTGAAATTTTTTTTAGGTTGAAAATTCATACCCTTTGTTTAAAATTGAACTAAGTTGAAAATTCAATTTTTTATC
This sequence comes from Belonocnema kinseyi, assembly GCF_010883055.1. NCBI lineage: Eukaryota > Metazoa > Arthropoda > Insecta > Hymenoptera > Cynipidae > Belonocnema > Belonocnema kinseyi. The sequence continues at coordinate 74,212,019 of NC_046657.1, read as the reverse complement.
TAAAAATTAAACTATTCCATTTTTGGGTTAAAATTATTTTTTTATATTTATTTCTATAGTTAAAAATTAAAAAATTTTTGTTCAAAATTGAACTATTCTATTAAAAATTCGTTTCATTTTTGGTTGAAAATGATTATTCTCTTAACTGAAAATTTACCTATTCTATTTTTGTTTGAAATTAAATTTTTATTTGAAAATTCATTTCTATAGTTAAAAATTGATTATTTGATTGAAATTTTGTATTTTTTGTAAAATATTATTATTGTTGTTTGTAAATTCATTTCTTTGAATTAAAATGTTATTAATTTTTTGAACATTCTTATTTTTGTATTGATTTTTTTTAAGTTAAAATTTAACTTTCCTTTTTTTGTTGAAAATTCATTTCTGTAGTTGAAAATTTAACCATTTTGTTAAAAAAATGATTTTGTTTTTCTTCGAAAATTATTTTTTTCACTATAAATTTAACTATTCCGTTTTTAGTTGAAAATTTAATTTTTCCTTTTTCAGTTGAAAATATATATTTTGTTGCTGAAAATTCATTTTATTCTTTGAAAATTCAATTTCTATTATTAGTTGAAAATTTATTTTTAGTCGAAAATTGAAAATTTTTTTTAGAAAATGTGTCTTTTGTTTTGCAGAAAATGTAGCTTTTTAAATTGAAAATTCGTCTTTTTGGATAGAATATTATTATCATTGTTTGTAAATTAATTTTTACCATTGAAAATTGAACTAATTTGTTATTTTTTTTTTTTCAAACTAATTTTTTTCAACTGACAATGTAACTGTACCATTTCTGTAAGAAAATCGTTCTTTTTTAGTTGAAAATAAAACTGTTTGTTTGGCAGGAACAGTATTGTTTAAAAACAAATTAGTCCTTAAAAATATCATATTTTATTTAACTAAATTTTCGACCAGTTCGACTATTTTTATCTTTAACCTACTACATTATTTTTTGAAAATTCTCTTAAATGTTTAAATAAATTGAAAAAATGTATTAAGATCGTTGCTGCAAAATAAATTAAATTTTTTAACAATTTCAACTTTGTGAAACATTGTTTTTCCAGCCAAGTCGAAAAACTAACATATTTTTCAGTACCTTGTGAGTTCTTTTAACCGTGATAAAAAAGAGTCATTTGTTTAAACAATTTTACTAATATTTAAAGGAATATAATTAAGTAAAAGAGATAACCCATACCAATTAAATCTGTCGACAAATTAGAAAGCAAACAGTTTTTTGTTCTCTACCAATAAAAAACCCAAAAATCATACAAATAAAGTTCATCTTTTTTAAACTATGTTCAATTTTTTTAAATTTAAGAATATATTTATAAAACAAAGTACTGTCGAAAAATATTTTTTTATCTTTTGCAAAATGGCAAAAATAAATGATTTAATCAAAATAAAATGGTTGAAATTGTTCAAATTCGTGGCTGAAAAATCGCTTATTTTATATTATAATTGAAAATTTCCTTTTTCTAGTTCTAAATTTTCTAGTTCTAAATTTCCAGTCAACTATTTAGTGGAAAATTAATCAATTTGGTTGAAAACACGTTTCTATAGTTATTATTATATTTATATATTATTATTAATTTTATTATTAATTATTTTTATTAATTATTAATTTATTTTAAAAAAACAAGTTTAAATCACTTATTTAGGCAGAATTCTACTTTGAAAAGCTACAAAATAAAGCTAATTTTGTGAATTTTTTTCCTGAGGTTGTTAATAATGATATCGATGTAGGGTTTATTAAGCTAAATAAATACACTCTTGAAATACATTTAAAATTTTGTTTTCATTTATTTTTGCACTTTTTATACATAAAAACATCAGTCAAAATCAACTCCTAAAAAATGACGACAGAAAAACAAAACAAAAACAAAAAAGTATTCACTTTCTCAGTTTTTTTGCAAAAAATATAGTTAAAATTAAAATTTTTAATACTTCTAGTTCAGCTGGTTTCTGGAGTCATACTGAATCTAAAACTGTTAAATTTTTTCGTTTTAGTCCGCCCATTCTCGAGATTTTTACAACAGCGCAAAACTACAGATTTTTTTAGGCGTTGACTTTGACTGAGGTTTTTATGCATAAAAAGCGCCTAAAATGAATGAATTTTTTTTTAAATGCATTTCAAGAGTGTATTTATTAAGCCCTGCATATACCGTTATTAACAATTTCAGAAAAAATGCACAAAAATAGCTTTATTTTTAAGCGTTTCAAACTAGAATACTGCCTACAGTTTAAATTTTCGCGGTACTTTGACTAGAATAGCCAGCACCACCTAGCGACCGGTTCGCTGCCGGTAGAACGTAGAAGAGATCGGTCCCTTTGTTACCATCGCGTCCATCGGAAAACGGCAGCGCTGCTGCGACTCGGGTTCGAAAGCAGTAAGCAGATTCCGCGAGTGAGACTGAGACTTTCAGCTTTCAGTGATTCAGAACCAGTTCGAGTCCACATAGTGGTGAGTGAGTGGAGTGACTGTGAGACAGGGAGAGGCAAGGACACTACTCTCGAGGAAAAAGTCAGGCAACAGGCTGAAATCTACAAGACGCGATGGAGACCCTCGAGAAGAGTCGCGTTTGTCGACTCTGTGGAAAGCACTCGGGCATCTCCATTGACATTTTCGACAAAAATGAGAGCCACGTCAAGAAAATCAACGCGATCCTTCCAGTCTTGGTGAGTGGCACGAACCATAGCGACCCCGACCGACCATTCTGACATTCTCCATGAGCTCATTCGTTCCCCGCCCGCCCCGGACCTTGCCAACCATCTTAACATTGTTGCGAATTGCGACTCTACTCTCTTTGAAATTTCCGATCGATCCTCACCTCTTGCTCCTGCTGCTGGTCAAATCGACTCGTGCAGTGCACGCTCTTCTGTTTATATTTACAAAACTCGAGGGCGACCCTCGCCTCGGCTGGGGGTGGCGAATGGCGATCGAAGCGGCGGTTGGAGTGAGTGGACTGAAAAGCTTGTTTCGGGCTCGTATTGGAGCGCCTTTTTTGCTCGCTGTCAATTCTTCATTCAATTACGCAATTCGGTATTCAGTGCAGCTCCCTCCTACCATCCCTTCTGCCCCTTCCTTGCTCCCGCTCTGGACTAATGGCCACTTCCATTGTCGGAACTCGGAGCGCGGGTGCATGGCTGTCCACGGGAGTGAGGAGGAATCTCTTGAGACTTGAGAGCGTTCGTTCGAAATTCGAGTTGGACTGACGGTGTCCGAACGGTGTCCACCTCCAACCGTCATCGCTCCTCCCATCCCACCACCGCGGTTATTTTGTCACACGCTTGCCGTTTTCGCGCCAACTCTCTTCCAGGCAGCGTTTTTTTTTGTCGAATTCCTTTGATCTCAGTTCCGGGACTACTGAAAAATTCGGGAAAGTAAAATTCGCGACTATGGAATATTCTTGAATAGTACAATTCTAGAATATTTTATTATTATTTTATTATATTATATTCATGAATTGGGAAATTCTTGAGTAATTTTGGGATGAATGAAAGGTGCGAAAAAATAAACTTCCCGGTACTGTAAAGTTCCCGAATTGGGAAATTTCCGAATAATAAAATTCCCGAAATATAAAAATGACGAATTAAACAATTTCCAACACTGAAATTATATTATTTTTGGTTAAAAAAATTAATTTCTATGGTTAAAAATTTAACAATTTTGTTGATTTTTTTGTGTAGAATATTGTTTTTGTTTGTAAATTCATCTGGTGGTTGGAAAGTAATTTTTTTTTTAGTGAAAATGAATTTTAATTTGTGTTCAAAATTCGTCCTTTTTGTTTCTGTGTTCATTTTTTTGTGGTTGGAAATTAATTTTTAAACTGAAAATTTAACTATTCTTGTTTTTGGTTGGAAACTTACATTCAGTTAAAAATTTGAATTGGAAAATTTCTGAATAATAAAATTCCACAAGATATAAAAATGACGAATTGAAAAATTTCCGACACTGAAATTATATTATTTTTTGTAGAAAATTTATTCCTTTACTTGAAAATTCAATTATATGATTAAAAATTTAACAGTTTTGTTGATTTTTTTAAATAAAATTATTTTTGTTTGGTTGAAAAGTAGTTTTAATTTTCGTTGAAAATTCGTCTTTTTGGTTCTAAGTTTATTTTGCTGTGGATGAAAATGAATTTTTTAACTGAAAATTTAACTATTCTTTTTTTTTAAACTGTTCTTCAGTTTGAAAATTTATTTCTTCCGTTGATAATTTAACTGTTTCGAATTGAAAAATTTCCGAATAATTAAATACTCGATTAATAAAATTCCCAAAATATAAAAATCCGGATTTGGAAAAATTCTAAAAAATAAAATTACCTAAATTGGAAAATTTCCTGAAATATAAAAAAAATTAAATAATTATGTGAAAAAATTGTCATGAAGACCTATATTTTTTCAGTTATTGTTATTTTAAATCCAGACAATAATTTTATAAATTTGTAAGCATTAAAAATAATCTTTTTAAATATTTGATTATTGTATTTTTAATAAATTAATCAAATTTATTAAAACAAAAAATTTAATTTTTTAAATTCTAGAATTTTCTAGTTCAGACATTTTATAATATTTTATAATTTTATAATAATTATAAAATTTTTGAATTTAAATAATTAAAAATTTGTTTACAGAAATAATTTTTTATTAAAAATAAAATAATCAAATATTTAAAAAGATTATTTTTAATGTTTAAATTTTCTAAAATAATTTGTGTAAATATTTGATTATTGCATTTTTAATAAATTAATCAAATTTATCAATATTATTTATTGATTGAAAATACAATAAGAAAATATTTTTATGAGAAAAAATTATATTTGAAGTTTATAAAATTGTTTGAATTTAAAATAATAATAATAAAAAAATATTGTCATTAAACATTATATTTTTTTAGTTATTGTTTTTTTTTTCAAATTTAAACAATAATTTTAGAAACTTTAAACATGAAAAATTATTTATTAAAAATTTAATTATGACATTTTTGTTTGACAATTGATCTTTTTGCTAAAAATTAATTTTCTTTTTAAAAAAATGGCTCACTTTGTTAAAAACCTTTTATTCGAAAATTAATTTTTTTACCAGAAATTTAACTAGTCCAGTTGAATGTTCCATCATTTTAATTTTAAAGTCATCTCTTTCCTCGAAAATTACTTTTTAAATTAAAAATTAAACAATTCGATTTTTAGGTGAAAAATTTTCTTTTTTAGTTGAAAATTCAAGTATTTCGTTAAAATTTTAAATATTTTATTGCAAATAAATTTTTTTGGTTGAAAATAAATTTTTTTAAGTGAAAATGTAATGAATTCAGTTGAATATTCCATCATTTTAGTTTTAAATTCACCTCGTTCGTTGAAAATTATTTTTTTTTTTTAATTAAAAATTAAATTATTCTTTAAAAGTTGAACTTCTGAATTGAAAATTAATAGCTTTTTTTTGTAAAATAACCCGTTTTGTTTAAAATTTGTTTTTTAACGAAAACGAGTTTTTTTATCTACAAATTTTAATAATCCAGTTTACAATTTTGGTTGTAAATTTAACTATTTTAAAACTTTTTTTTGCTTCAAAGTTATTTTTTTTAATTGAAAACTAATCTATTCCGATTTTGTTAAACATAATAATTTTTTTAGTAGAATATTCTCTCATTTTAGTTGAAAATTCATCTCTTTTGTTGAAAATTAAACTATTCCATTTTTGGCTGAAAATATATCTTTTTTAGTTAAAAATTAAATTATTTGTTTAAAAATTATTTCAAATAAAAAGAAGTTCACTTTATAATTTACAAAGCATTTAATTTTAAACAATAAATTAAAAAATGTTCAAATTTTAATATTTCTAACTGAAAATTGCTTCGAAATTATATAATTTTCAACATTTAAAAATGTATTCACGTCATTTAATTTAAAATTCTTTAATTGAATATTGTTGAGAGCATTCATTTTATACGTTAAAAAGATTAAAATTAAAAACTCAGGATGATAATGCGTTTGGAAATTTACTGAAAAAAATAAATGAATAAAATGTATGACTTTTATGTTGGAATTTTGGACAAATTTACTGCCTGTAATAAATCAACGACGATCATCTCGTCATACGCTTTTACAGTTGAATCGTATAATTTTATGATAATATTTTTAGGCCGAAAATAAAAATTTCTATTTAAATTTATGACAATATTATTATTTTTTTATATTTTAGAGTGAGACTTTGAGAATTCCCGAAATTATAAAATCCCCGAAATATAAAATAATCGAACTAGAAATTTTGTGAATGTAAATAATTTAATATTCTTATCAAAGAACAATTTTTTAAATGTCTAAAGTTTTTGAAAGGTTTATTGTTTGATTTAAAAATAACAATACAATTAAAATATATATATATTATTGGACGAAACATTTTGTATTAAAATGTGCATAGTAATTTTTTTTAATCAAAAAAAAAAAAAAACATGCTCAAATATCGAACTTTCTGTTGGAAAAAATAAATTCTGAGTTAAATCCTGCAAAATTTGTTTGGAATTTAGAATTATTTTTCTAATTTATCTTGAATTTTGGATTATTTTTCTGACTTATCTTAAGTTTTGTGTTGTTTCTCTAATTCCGCTTGAATTTTGGATTATTTTTCTAATTCCTCTTGAATTTTTAAATTATTTTTCTTATTCATGTTGAATTTTGAATTATTTTTCTTATTCCTCTTGGAATTGGGATTATTTGACTAGTTTCTTTTAAATTTTTCGTTATTTTTCTAAATTGAGCTTGAATTTGTTTCAATCCTCTTGAATTCTGGATTATTTTTCCAATCACTCTCGAATTTTTTATTATTTTCTGACTTTATCGGGAATTTTTGTCTATATCCTCTTAAATTCTCGATTATTTTTTTAATTCCTCTGAATTTCTTATAATTTTTCAAATTTCTTATAATTTTTCAAATTCCGCTTGAATTTTGGATTATTTTTCTAATTTCTCATAAATTTTTGGGTTATTTTTCCAATTCCTCTTAAATTTGGTGTTGTTTTTTCTAACTCCTCTTGAAGTTTTGATTATTTTTATAATTCATCTTAAATTTTGGATTATTTTTCTAATTCATCTTGAATTTTTGATTTTTTTTTCTTATTTCAGCTTGAATTTGTTTAAATCCTCTTGAATTCTGGATTATTTTTCTAATCACTCTTCATTTTTTAAATTATTTTCTGACATCGAGAATTTCAGCATATATCCTCTAAAATTCTAAATAATTTTTTAAATTCCTCTGCATTTTTTATAATTTTTTCAATTTCGCTTGAATTTTGGTTTATTTTTCTAATTTCTCTTAAAATCTTTGATTGTTTTTTTAAATCCTCTTAAATTTCGTGTTTTTTTCCTCTTGAATTTTTGATTATTTGTCTAATTCATTTTGAATTATTTTCCTAATTTCTCTTAAAATTTTTTCCAATTCCTCTTAACTTTTGTATTGTTTTTCTAATTCCTCTTGAATTTTGGACTATTTTTTTACTTGATCTGGAATTTTTGTTTATATCCTCTTAAATTTCGTATTACTTCTCTAAATTTGACTTGAATTTTTTATTATTTTACCAATTCCTCTTAAATTTGGTGTTGTTTTCCTAATTCATTTGGATTTTTTTTTAATTCTTCTTGAATTTTGTATTGTTTTCTGAATTACTCTCTTGAATTTTTCAATATTTTTGCTATTACTCTAGAATTTTTTATTATTTTTCGACTTTTTCTAGAATTTTTGTCTATATACTCTTAAATTTTGAATTATTTTTCTGATTCCTCTTGAATTTTTGATTATTTTTCCAATTCCTCTTAAATTAGTAGTTGTTTTTCTAATTCATCTTGAATTATTTTTCGAATTACTCTTGAATTTTGTATTATTTTTCTAATTTCTCTTCAATTTGAATTATTTTTCCAATTCATCGTGCGTTTGGTGTTCTTTTTCTAACTCCTCTTGAATTATTTTTCTAATTCCTGTTGAATTTTTGATTGCTTTTCTAAATTCAGCTGGAATTTTTTAACATTTTTCAAATTTCTATTAAATTTGGTGTTGTTTTCTAATTCATGTGGAATTTTGAATTGTTTTTCAAAATTCCTCTTGAATTTTGGCGTGATTTCTGAATTGCTATTGAATTTCGGTACATTTGTCATATTCCTCTTCAATTTCTTTATTATTTTCGACTTTTTCTCAAATTTTTGTTTATATCCTCTTTAATTTTGGACTATTTTCCTAATTCCTCTTGAATTTTTTATTGGTTTTCTAAATTCAGCTTGAATTTTTGATTATTTTTCCAATTCCTCTTAAATTTGGTGTTATTTTTCTAATTCATCTTGAATTATCAAGTACTCTTGAATTTCGGGTATTTTTCCTGTTCCTCTTGAATTTTTCGACTTTTTAGAATTTTCGTTTATATCCTCTTAACTTTTGGATTATTTTCCTCTTGAATTTTGGATTGCTTTTCTAAATTCAGCTGCAATTTTTAATTATTTTTCAAATTCTTCTTAAATTTGGTGTTGTTTTTCTAATTCATCTTGAATTATTTTACGAAATCCTCTTGAATTTTGAATTATTTTTCAAAATTCCTCTCGAATTTTGTATTGATTTCTGAATTGCTATTGAATTTCGGTATATTTGTCCTATTCCTCTTCAATTTCTTTATTATTTTCGACTTTTTCTCAAATTTTTGTTTATATCCTCTTTAATTTTGGATTATTTTTCTAATTCCTCTTGAATTTTGTATTACTTCTCTAAATTCAGCTTGAATTTTAAATTATTTTTCCAATTCCTCTTAAATTTAGTGTTATTTTTCTAATTCATCTTGAATTATTTTTCGAAATCAACTTGTATTTTTTTCAAGTACTCTTGAATTTCCTAATTCCTCTTGAATTTTTGATTGCTTTTCTAAATTCAGATGCAATTTTTGATTATTTCCCCAATTCCTCTTAAATTTGATGTTTTTCTAATTCATCTTGAATTATTTTGCAAAATCCTCTCGAATTTTGAATTATTTTTCAAAATTCCTCTTGAATTTTTCGACTTTAGAATTTTTTCTGTATCCTCTTAAATTTTGGATTATTTTTTTGATTCCTCTGGAATTTTTTATTATTTTTCTAATTTATCTTGAATTTTTGATTAATTTTTTTTCTCAAATTTCAGATTAGTTTTTTAGCCAATCTGGGATTTTTTAATTATTTTTCCAACTTCTTGAATTTTTGATTATTCTTAAATTTGTGAATATTTTTCTAAATTCATCTTGAATTATGAATTGTTTTTCTAATTCGCCTTTAATATTGGATTACTTAAGGAATATAATACATTTTGTTTAAAATAATTTCAATAGTTTCAAGGGGTATGAAGGACGTACAAATAATGCAAAGAATTGACCAAATTTTTTATTACTTTATAATTTTCCAAAGAATTTCAAGAGATTTCGTTTCAAAAATTTGTAGAACACTTATTATTTAAAAATGTTTCATTGTGCGGTTTCAAAAAATTTGTTTTAATATTGTAATATAAAATTCGGGGTAAAATATTTTAGGCGCTCAAAATTGAACTATTTTTAATTTGAGTTTGAGTGCATTGAAGAATTTCAGTTCATATGAATTAAAGTAAGGATGACATGACAAATCTTGGACATAAATATTTAATTGTACTTACTTTCAGAAAAAATGATTGTTTGAAACAAACAAATTCTTTCTTTGATATGGGGCCAAATATTTAATGAAATTAGAGGAAATTTATTTGATGCAAACACAACATTTATTTAAGCCAAACAAATATTATTTGAAAACAAATTTAATCGTAGATATATAGAATCAGATCAATGTTTGTTTCATTCAAACAAACATTTTTTTTAACGTATAAGTATAACGATTAAATGATCAATTCAATATATCTTTTCAAAGCTCTTGAAAATTCTTTGGAATTTAAAAAATACCCTAAAATATTTTCAATTCTAAAAATCTTTGGAAATTCCTTGAAACTTCAAAAATTCTTGGTATTTTATCAAATATCCCAAAATCTTAAAACCCTTTTGTAATCTTTCAAAAGATTTTGAAACTTCCCTGCAATTTTTTTCAATATCCTAAAATATATTTAAAATCCTTTGAAATCTTTCAAAATATCTTGAAACTTTTTAAAGATCTTGAAAATTCCATGGAGTTTTAAAAAATACCTAAAAATCTTTTAAATATTTTGAAATACCTTCAAGTAATTGAAATTGTTAAAAATCCTTCGAAATGCCTTGAAGCTTTTTAAACTTCATGAAATTTTTTTGGAATATTATAAAATACCCCAAAATGTTTAAAATATTTTGTAATCTCTTAAAAACTTTTGAAAATTCCCTGTAATTTTTTTAATAACTTAAAAATATTTGAAATCCTTTGGAATCTTTTGAAAGCCCTTAAAGAATTTTAAAGCTTTTGAAAATTCCTTGGAACTTTAGAAAGTATTCCAAAATCTTATAAATATTTAAAAATACCATAAAATATTTGAAATTTTTCGAAATATTTCAAAATCCCTTAAAAATCTTCTATGCTTTGGAAAATTCATTGGAATTCTAAACATAATTCTGAAATATTTAAAATCGTATGGAATCTTTTGAAACGTCTTAAAGCCCTTGAAAACTCTTTTGAATTAAAAAAATAATAATTTAAGATATTTTGAAATATTTTATTATTTTAACTTCAAATATATTAAATTCTTTAAAATTTCTTGAAATTAAAAAAAAAAAACCCTATAATTTTTAAAATCCTTGAAATTTTTTTTAAATCCTTTAAAAATTTCATAGCTCTAGAAAATTCCTTGGAATTTTAAAAAATACCTTAAATTCTTAAAAATCGTTCTGAGTCTTTCGACATCACTTAAATTTTTTAAAGGTGCTTGGAATTTAAAAAAAATACCTTAAGGTATTTAAAGTCCTTTAAAATAATTTAAAATGTTTTTAAATAATCTAAAATATTTTTAATTCTTAAAAATCTTTTGAACATTTCTTGGAATTTTAGAAAATATCCCAAAATGTTTAAAATCCCTTAGTATCTTTCGAAATCTCTTGAAACTTTTCAAAGCTCTTGGAATTTTTTCAAATTTCTTGCAATTTTTAAAAGTACTTGGAATTTTTAAAAATACCCTCATACATATAAAATACTTTTAAATATTTTGAAATGCCCTAAACTATTTTAAAAGCTTTCGAAATCCCCTAAAACTTCTTGAAAATTTGTTGGAATATAATTAAATGTCCCAAAATCTTAAAATCTTTTGTAATCTTTCAAAAGTCCTTGAAAATTCCCTGGAATTAAAAACAAAAAATACCTTATGATCTTTAAAATCCTTGGGAATTATCTAAATCCGTGAATTTTTTAAAACTCTTTAAAATTCCTTGAAATTGTTAAAAATACCCTAAATTTTTTCAAATATTTTAAAATATCCGAAAATATTGGAAATTGTTCGAAATCTTTCAAAATCCCTTACAAACTTTCAAATCTCTGGAAAATTCTTTGAAATTTAAAAAAATGCTCTAAAATATTTTAAATCCTTTGAAATCTTTTAAAATCCTTTTAAATAGAATAAAATTGTTAAGCTCTTGGAATGAAAAAAAAAAATACCTTAAAATATTTAAAACCGTTTTGAAAGCTTTTGAAATCTCTTGACATTCTTCGGGGCTCTTTAAAATTCCTTGGAACTAAAAAAAAATGCCGAAAATCTTTAAAATTCTTTGGAATATTTTGAAATCCTTTAAAATATTTTTAAATTCCTAAGATTTTTTAATAATACCCTAAAACCTTTAAAATCCCGTGGAATCTCTTGAAATCCCTGTGAACTTTTTAAATCTCTTGGAATTTTGATAAAATACCTAAACATCTTTCAAATCCTTTCGAATATATCAAAATATCTTGCAAATTTGTAAAGCTCTTGAAAATTACATGGAATTTTAAAAAATACTTGAAAATTTTTAAAATATTCTGAACTCTCTTGGAATTTGTAAAGTTCTTGAAAATTCCTTGGAATTTGATAAAATATCCTAAAATCTATTAAAGCTTTTGGAATTAAAAAAAAATACCTTAAAATATTTTAATTCCTTTGAAAGCTTTTGAAATCTCTTTGACATTTTTCGAAGCTCTTGAAAATTCCTTGGAATTAAAAAAAATATCCAGAAATCTTCAAAATCCTTTGGAGTCTTTTGAAATCCTTTGAAAGGTTCTAAAGCTCTTTGAATTCCTGGGAATTTTTAAAGCTCTTGGAATCTTAAAGAATACCCTAAAACTGTTTGGAATTATTTGAAATCCCTTGAAACTGTTTTAAGTTCTTCAAATTTTTTAAATACCTTAAAATCCTTTAGAATTTTTAAAATCCCTTAAAATTTTGTAAAGCTCCTGGAAATAAAAAAACATCCCTAATACATTTAAAATCATTTGAAATATTTTTAATACCCTAAAATAGAATCTTTTGAAATTATTTTAAACATTGTACAGCTCTAGAAAATTCAATAGAATTTTGAAAAATACTCGAAAATCTTTCGAATCATTCAGAACATTTCTAAATCACTTGAAATTTTTGTTAGGCTCTTGGAATTTTTTTAAATACTCTAAAATTATTTAAATTCTTTGGAATCTTTCGAAATTTCTTAAAAACATTTTAAAGCTCTTTGGATTTTTTTCAAATGCCTTAAAATATTTTCAAATAACCTAAAATATTCTTAACTGTTTAAAATCTTTTGAAGACTTTAAAATCCTTGATAATCTTTTGAAATTCCTTCAAACTTTTCGAAGCTCTTGAAAATTCATTGGAGTTTTTAAAAATACGCTAATTAATACAATTGAAATCCTTTAAGTTACTTTTAAGTATCCTAAAATATTTTTAGTTCTTAAAAATATTTCGAAATCCCTTGAAACTTATTGAAAATTTCTTAGAATTTTATGAAATCCCCCAAAATCTTAAAATCTTTTGTAATCTTTCAAAAGCTCTTTTGAAAATTCCCTGAAATAAAAAAAAAATACATTATGATCTTTAAAATCCTTCAGAATCATTCGAAATTCCTTGAATCTTTCTAAAGCTCTTGGAATTAAAAAAAAAAATACTTTCAAATCCTTTGGAATCTTATGACATTCCTTAAATGATTTCAAAGATCTTTAAAATTCCTTGGAATTTTTAAAAATACCCTAAAAGTTGTCAAATATTTTAAAATACCCTAAAATTTGAAAATTGTTCGAAATCTTTCAAAACCTCTTACAAATGTTTACAGATTTAGAAAATGTATTGGAATTTAAACAAATCTTTTAAATATATTTTTTTAATTTCCTAAAAATATTTAAAATCCTTCAAAATCTCTTAAAACATTTTAAAGTTCATGCGAATTCCTTGGACTTTTTAAAAATACACTAAAATATTTATTAAAAATCTTATGGAATATTTTCAATACCCTAAAAATGTTTTTAATTCTTAAAAATCGTTTGAAATCCCTTGAAACTTCTTGAAAATTTCTTGGAATTTCATAAAATACCCCAAAATCTTTAAAATCTTTTGTAATCTTTCACAAGCTTTTGAAAATTTCCTGGAATTTTTAAAAATATTCTGAAATATTTAAAATTGCATGGAATCTTTTGAAATCCCTTGAAACTTTTTAAAGCTCTTGAAAATTCCGAGGAAGTTCTAAAAATACCCTGAAATATTTTTAATTCCTTGAAAGTTTTTAAAGCTCTTGGAATTTTTAAAAATACCCTAGAATATTTAAAAATTTTCGAAATCCCGTAAATGTTCTGAAAGCTCTTAAAAATGTCTTGGAATTTAAAAAATACCCTAAAATCTTTTGAATTCTTTGGAATCTTTCGAAATCCCTTAAAGCTGTTTAAAGCTCTTGTAATTTTTAAAACGCCTAAAAAATCTTTAAAATCCTTGGAAATTGTTCAAAATCCTTCGTAATCCCTTGAAACTTCTTAAACTTTTTAAAAATTGTTTGAAATTTTATAAAATACCTTAAAATCTTTCAAATCTTTTGTAATCTTTTGAAAATTCTGTGGAATTTATTAAATAACTTAAAAACATTTAAAATACTTTGGAATCTTTTGAAAGCCCTTAAAAGGTTTTAAAGCTTTTGAAAATTCCTTTGAACTTTAGAAAATATCTCAAAATTGTTGAAAATACCCTAAAATATTTGAAATTGTTTAAAATTCTTAGAAATCCCTGAAAAAATTGTAAAGTTCTTGAAAATTCCGCGGAATTTCTAAAAATACCCTGAAATAATTTCAAATTCCTTGAAAATTTTTAAAGCTTTTGGAATTTTTAAAAATACCCTAAAATCTTTTGTAATCTTTTAAAAATTTCCTGGAATTTTTTAAATAAGTTAAAAATATTTAAAATACTTTGGAATCTTTTGAAAGCCCTTAAAAGATTTTAAAGCTTTTAAAAATTCCTTGGAACTTTAGAAAATATCCCAAAATCTTAAAACTTTTGTAAATACCCTAAAATATTTGAAATTGTTTAAAATTCTTAGAAATTCCTTAAAAAATTGTAAAGTTCTTGAAAATTCCCTTGGAACTTCTATAAACAAAAACCCTGAAATATTTTCAAATTTCTTGAAACTTTTTAAAGCTCTTGGAATCTTTCGAAATCCCATAGAACATTTTAAAGCTCTAGAGATTTTTTCTAATACCCCAAAAATCTTTCAAATCCTTTGGAATCTTTCAAAATGAAACTTCTTGAAAATTTCTTGGAATTTTATAAAATACCCCAAAATCTTTCAAATATTTGTAATCTTTCACAAGCTTTTGCAAATTCCTTTTGCAAGTATTAAAAATTGTATGGAATCTTTTAAAATCCATTGAAACTTTTTAAAGCCCTTGAAATTCAAAATATTTTGAAATATTTAAAAATACCTTCAAATATTTTAAATTGTTTAAAATTCTTCGAAATCCCTTAAAAAATTATAAAGATCTTGAAAATTCAAATGAATTTCTCAAAATACCCTGAAATATTTTTAATTTCCTTGAAAGTTTTTAAAGCTCTTTGAATTTTAAAAAATACCCTAGAATATTTAAAAATTTTCAAAATCCCGTAAAAGTTCTGAAAACTCTTAAAAATGCCTTGGAATTTAAGAAATACCCTAAAATATTTTGAATTCTTTGGAATCTTTTGAAATCCCTTAAAACATTTTAAAGCTCTAGGGATTTTTTCAAATACCCCAAAAATCTTTCAAATCCTTTGGAATCCTTCAAAATCCCTTGAAACTTCTTGAAAATTTTTTGAAACTTTATAAAATACCCCAAAATCTTTACATCTTTTGTAATTTTTCAAAACCCTTTGTAAATTTTTAAAGCTCCTGGAATCTGAAAAAATACACGAAAATCTTTAAAATACTTTTGAAAGCTTTCTAAATCTCTTGACATTTTTTAAAGTTCTAGAAAATTCCCTTGGAATTTAAAAAAATATCCGAAAATGTTAAAAATCTTTTGGAATCTTTCGAAATCTCTTGAAACTTTTTAAAGCTTTTGGAATTTAAAAAAATACCCTAAAGTCTTAAAATTGTTTGGAATCTTTCGAAATCCCTTAGAATTTTTCAAAGCTCTGGAAAATTCCTTTAAAGCTCTTGGAATTTTTAAAAATACCCTAAAATATTTGAATTCTTTGAAATCTTTTGAGATTCCTTGAAGCATTTTAAAGCTCTTGAAAGTCTCTGAAATTTAAAAAATACCCTAAGATCTTCAAAATCCTTTGGAATCTTTCCAAAAATCTCTTAAAACATTTTTAAGGTCTTGGAATTTTTTTAAATACCCTAAAATCTTCAAAATACTTAGAAATCTTTCGAAATCCCTTCAAACAGTTTAAAGCTTTTAGAATTTGTTTTAATTCCCTAACATTTTTAAAGCTCTTTGGAATCTTTTGGAATCCCTGGAAACTTTTTAAAGTTCTAAACATTACTTGGAAGTTTTTAAATTCCTTAAAATCTTTAAAATGTCTCGAAATATTTTTAAGCATCTTAAAATATTTTAAATTCTTAAAAATCTTTCTAAATCCCTTGAAATTTTCCTGGAATTTCTTTAAATACTCTAGTATCTTTTAAATCTTTTGCAATCCTTTTAAACTTTTCAAAACTGGAAATTTCTAGGAATTTTTTAAAATACCCTAAAATATTAAAAATCTCTTGAAATATTTTAAGATACCCAAAAATGTTTCGAATTCTTTGAAATTCCATTAAATTACAGAAACCAATGGAAAATTCCTTGCAAAATTTTTTAATATTCCTAAATATTTAGAATTCTTTAAACTATTTCGAAATCTCCCTTAAATTTTTTTTTAACTCATGAAAATTCCTCGAAATTTTTTAAAATTTCATTAAATCTTTCAAATTCTTTGAAATCCTTTCAAATTATTGAAATTAAAAAAATCCTGGGATATTTTTAAATATCATAAAATCTTGTAAATGCTTTAAAATGTTTGCTAATACCTTGAAATATTTGAACATTTTAAATAGTTGAATTTTTCAACCAAAGGTTTGATTTTTTAATAAGAAAATATTAAACTTCAATCAAAAACATATGTATTTTCAACAAAATATTTAAATTTTTTATTCAAAAAGACGATTTTTTTTAGAAAAAAAGTCAAATTTTCAACAAAAAGATGAATTCTCAGTCAAAAATTTAAGTTGACATTTCAACAACAAAAAAAAAAAAGAAATTTCTACCAAAAACAGATGAATTTTTTAACAAATAATTAAATTTTTATAAGAGAGTTGAATTTTCAATAAAAAAAGGTGAATTTTTAACAGAACGGCTGAATTTTCGATCGAAAAGATGAATTTTAAACGAAAAAAACTTTATATAATAAAATTTTTAACGAAATGTTTAAAGTTTTTATTGGAAAAGATGGATTGTCAACCAAGTGGTTGAATTAAAAAAAAAAAGTTTTCACCAAAAAAAGTTATTTTTAAGCAACTAGTTGAATTTTTAACAACAATAAAAATACGTTTGCACCCTAAAATTGAAAGTTTTCATTATCAGTAAGCAAAAAGCATTTTAAACAAAATAGGCAAATCTCAACTAAAAATAAATTAATTAGGCAAGAAAAAAGACGTATTTTCAACAAATAAAGATTTTTCAGATAAGAAAGATAAAAAAAAGTCATCTAAATGATTGCATTTTTGAGGCAAAAGAATAATTTTTTGCAGAAAACAAAGAAGTTAATTTTCAACTAAATATGGAATCAAAAACAAAGGTTTAATCTTTGACCAAAGAAATTATATTTTCAATGAAAATTTCGAATTTTTGGAATAGCTAAATCTTCAGATGAATTTAATTAAAAAAAGAAGTAATTGAATTTTCAATCTAGAAAAACTTCAGGTAAATTTTCAACCCCAAAATGTAATTTTTCGACAAAATAGTCGAATTTTTAAAGAGAAAAATTAAACTTTAACCAATATTAAAATTATTAACCAAACAGTTGAATTTTCAAAAAAAAAAATTCAATGAATAATAAAAAAGTTAGATATGTGAATATATTTCAATCAAAAAATATATTTAAAAAGTAAATAAAAAAACGTTGAATGTAGACGAAAAAGTTTTCCAGGTTTTCCATGACCTAAGTTCATCTTTTTTTAAATTTTCAGCCTTAAATTCAAGAACTTTTTTTTTTTAGAAAACAAATTCTTTCTTTGATATGAGGTAAGTAAATATTTATTGGATTTGAACGAAATTTATTTATCATTTATTTAAGGCAAACAAATCTTATTTGAAAACAAATGTTATATTTGATGTAGGATCAGACCAATCTTTGTTTGATGCAAACAAACATTTTTTTGAGTGTATAAGTATTACGATTTAATTCTTAATGAATGAATTTTGAAGGGGAAATATTCTTGATTATGAGGACGATTTATAACGTATCAAAATTGTTTACTTAACAAATTTGATCTTTTCTCCGATTTAAAAATTATACAGCTTCGTATAAAAAGATTATTTTTGTTATTTTTTAAATGTAAAAATAAATATTTAATCTTTCTCATATTTTTCAACAAATTTACTTATTATAAACTTGAATTTAAGAGTAAAAATAAAATTAATGAAGATCGTTTTAGGTCAAGGAAAAGCTGGAAACATTTTTTGGTTAAATTTAAGTTGCTTACATTATTTTTTAAATATATTTTTTTATTGAAATCTATTTATATATTCACTATTTCATTATTCGTTAAAATTTCTTTTCAAATTTAACTACTTGGTTAAAAGTGGAATATTTTTATTTTATATTAT
>NC_046657.1:74192567-74193686 GCF_010883055.1 Belonocnema kinseyi | reverse complement strand
ATGTCTTCTTATGCTCTCCTCAAATTTTGAGTTCGATATTTCATTTACCAAAAAAGTTCTATGGTTCACAAAAAAATTTTGTTCAATGGAAAAAAGAGGTTGCTAATGTAGGAATCCCACTGTGTCGCATGCCCTTAACAAAAACTTTTATTGGAGCGGAAAACCAGCAGAAAGAGTAAAAAAAGAGGCAGAGCCAGTGGAGGTCATCTAATCAGAGTGAAAAAAGATATAAGTGAGTGTGTGAGTATTGAAGAATGGGAGTTTAGTATGAGTGTTAAAGGTAAAAATTTAAAAGCACTAGGAAAAGATATACTGTTTGTTACCGTATATAATAATGTAGGAATGTCTAAAATAAAGAGCAAATTAATAAAAATTATAGAAGAGGCTCAAACTAGAGGGGAATATATAGTTAAACTCGGGGACCCGAATGCTAGAGTGGAGAAAGAGTGCGGAGGTGTAGAATATAGCGCAGGGAACTTAAATAGAGGTTACTCAAATGAGAGAAATTCGGAAGACAAATTATTAAATGCGGAAGGAAAAAAAATACTAGGTATGTGTGAGGACTTTGGTTTAAGGATATTAAATGGTAGAACTAAGGGTGATTTAGGGGGTAAATGGACGCATATAATGCGGAGACGGAGGCTCGGTGCTAGATTATGTTATAGTCTCGGCGAACGAAAAGGTTTGTCCAATTGAAAAAATTAAGATCCAAGCGAGAACAGAATCCGATGACCTATACGTGGAATTTAAAATAGAAGTGGATGGGCCAAAAGGTTTCGAAGTTCTGGTCGAGGGAAAAGTGGTGGGAGGGAGGGAGGGAAAAGTTAGTATGGAATAGCGAAAAAGGGGAATTATTCAAAGAAAAAATGAAAGAATTGTTGACAAATTGTCAAGTAAGAGATAATAAAGGGGAGCAATGGGAAGACAGATGGGATAGATTTAGGGATAGCATTTGGCTAGCTGTAAAGGCAACAGGTGTAGTAGTAAAGATAAGAAGAAGTCGACTGGAGTGGGAGAACAGTGGTACGATGAGGAGTGCAAGAACCAAAGAAAAATTGTATGGCGCTCATTAAGAAATTTTCTCAAAAGAAAAGGAGAAGAAGAAAGGGATTTGTTAGC
>NC_046657.1:74188089-74192557 GCF_010883055.1 Belonocnema kinseyi | reverse complement strand
GGTGGAAGAACGTAAGAATATGGGAGATTTTGAGAGATCGCTAGGGAATTTTAGGAAAAAGGAAAAGGAGAGGGGGCAGAATCAGCAAAAAGGTAAATGGAAGAAGCACTTCCAAAAATTAAAAATAGTTTGGTTAAATCTTCAGTTGAAAAAAATTAAATTCAAACAGAAAGAAAACGAGTTTTCAACCAAATATTTGAATACAGTAATATAAATCTACTTTTACAAATGAAAAAATTATGAAGAATGTTATTGAATTTTATATTGCCATTTAAAAAAAAAGAAAATAAGCACACTCGCGAAAAAATGCCCTGACTAAAAATAAAATCACTTATATTTCCAGGTTCTTCCAGTTATATAAAAATTCCCTGACAATTACTAAGTTTTTCAGATTTTCAACGTACGGTAGACTGCGCATGTGTCGAAAAACGCGGGTCGATTTGAAATAAAAAATTACAAATAGTAATTTTTAAAAAAATTCTAAGGAAAACACAAAAACTAATTCTTTCTGGACACAAATGAGAAAATAAAAATTAGAATTTTTGTCCAGAGATAATAAATTAATAATATTGTGTTGATTGAACTATACCTAAAATTAAAATATGTATGTATCATCAGCCAATACTCGCTCTATTTATGTGTTAAAGGTAAATGTTTGATTTATAGTTTATGAGAATAAAGTAACCAAAATTATAGATTAATGTTATAATTATCGGTTTTATTTTGATAAACCAAACTCACACACGGTGCAAAAACATTAATATATTACGTAGAGAGAATTATCAAAAATTCAATTTATTTATTTGTTACCATGAGCGCCATGACGATTTTTATGTATGCAGTAGCTCACGTATTTGCGCACCATATATGTGAAAATCGCTTTGTTACTCGGTTGCGCTCTATACAAAATAACTACATAAAAATCGCAAAAACTATAAAAAATGCGTATTTTTGTAAAACAAGCTAAGTTTATCGTTTTTTTTTCATAAGGGTCCTATCAAGTATCACAAAAAGTGTATGTATTTTGGGAAGCCTGATATTTTTCACATTATAACAAAAAATAAGAATGACCTGAGAATAAACTTTAAAAAATATAATAATATCAAAACCCCTCCTTTGGTGGTTAAGATCTTAGTTTTATTTTTCAGAAATTCTAAACATTAACTTGATTATTAGACGATAAATAGGATTTTAAATTTCATTTTAATCTAATTTAAATTTCTTAAATTGTAATTAACGTTTCACTATAAGAATACAGCTTGGAGCACGGAAGCTGAAATTCATATGGTTATTATGAGTGTTGCTTCGCAGTAGAAAAGACGACATACGGTCAGACGCATTTATGAAATATTTGGAACGTTGCCAAATTTTTTTTATAACGTTTCAAAAAGAATGATATTGGAATAACATAGAACGTTAAAAACTTCGAATAAAGAGTTCCTATTTTAACAACTGTCAAATAGAACGAGTCTCGAGATTTCAAAAAGAACAAAATTTTATGTTGAAAAATTAGTAATATTCAAAATTGTACAATTTCGAAAAATGAAAACTGTATTATTTATAAAGGAAAGAGTTCGAAAACAATTATTATTTAAAATCAGGTGAATTTTCAATTTATGTTTTTATAATTTAATTTTCTTTATCACAGTTGAAATCACTTGAAACAACTATAAACACACTTGAATTTGGTAAAAATCACTTTAGGTTTGAATGATTTCAATTTAATTATATTTAATAGTTAATTTTATTCATAATAATTTAAGAAAATTCAAATTACATCATCAGAATTCAAGAAAACTCCAAAGAATTCAAGGTAAATTCAAAGGAATTCATAAGAATTCAAAACAATTCAAACGAATTATTAATCATTTTAAAAATTCAAAAGAATACAGGGAAAATTCAAAATAATTCATGGCGATTCAAGAAGAGTCAAAAGAATTAAGTGAAATTCAAAGGAATTTATAATAATTCAAAAACTTTCAAAATAATTAAAGGTAAATTAAAATAAATTAGCAAAAATTCAAGAAAATTGAAGGTAAAATTAAAGGAATTCAAGAAAATTGAAAAGAATATAGGGTAAATTCAAAATAATACCAGAAAATTCAAAAGAACTAAGAGAAATTCAAAAGACTTCAAATGAATTCATAAGAATTCAACCAAATTCAAGGTAAATTGAAAGAAATTCATAAGAATTCAAATTAATTTAAGAAAATTTAAAGGAATTCATCAGAATTCAACCAAATTCAAGGTAAATTCAAAGGAATACATAAGAATTCAATAAAATACCAGGTAAATTCAATGGAATTCATCAGAGTTCACGAAAACTCCACAGAATTCAGCGAAAATTCAAAGAAATTCATAAGAACTCAAAACATTTCAAAATAATACAGGGTCAATTCAAAATAATACAAGAAAATTCAAAATTAATAAGGGAAATTTAAAGAAATTCTTGAAAATGAAAAAGAATCCAAGGTAAATTTAAAGAAATTCCAAATAATTAAAGGTAAATTAAAAGGAATTCATATGCATATAGGGTAAATTCAAAAGAATTCATAAGAATTCAATAGAATTCAATAAAATTCAAGGTAAATTCAAAGGAATTCATAAGAATTCAATCAAATTCAAGTTCAATATTCAAGGAATTCATAATAATTCAAGACAATTCAGAGGAAAAAATAATCATTCAAACAAATTCAAGGTAAATTTAAAGGAATTCATAAGAATTCAACAAAATTCAAGGTAAATTCAATGTAATTCATAAGAATTCAATAAAATTCAAGTTAAATTCAAAGGAATTCATAAGAATTCAATCAAAAGAAAGTTAAATTCAAAGAATTCATAATAATTCAAAATAACTCAAAAGAAAAAATAAGAATTCAAAAAAGTCCAAATAACTCAAGGTAAGTTCAAAAAAATTTAACCAAATTCAAAACAATTTAAAAATATTGAAAAGAATTTAAAAAAATGAAAAGAATACAGGGTAAATTCAAAATAATTCATAAGAATTCAAGAGAAATTAAAAGAATTAAGTGAAGTTCAAGGGAATTCATCAGAATTCAAGAAAAATCATAAAAATTTTAAGTAAATTCAAAAAATGTAAGAAATTTCTAAATAACTGAGGGAAATTTAATAAATTCATGAAAAGAATTCAAAGTAAATTAAAAGGAATTCATAAGAATTCAAAAGAATACTGGACAAATTCAAAATAATTCAAAGGATTCATAAGACTTCAAAGGAATTCAAGAAAAATCAAAAGAATCCAAGGGAAATTAAAAAGAATACAGGGTAAATTCAAGAAGAATCAAAAGAATGCAAGGGAAATTGAAAGGAATTGACACAAATTCCAGAAAATTCTAAAGAATTCGGGGCAAATTCACAGGAATTTAGGGTAAATACAAATAAATTCATAAGTATTCAAAGGAATTCAAGGCGAATTCAAAGGAATAAATAAGACTTCAAAGAAATTCATAAAAATTAAAGAACGTGAATGTTCTTTAATTTTTATGAATTTCTTTGAAGTCTTATTTATTCCTTTGAATTCGCCTTGAATTGAATCTACCAAAATTCTAACCAAAGCTCTTTGAATTTCCAAAAATACCATAACATCTTATAAATCCCTTGCAATCTTTTAAAATACCCCAAAAAAGTTTCAAATTCAAAATACCTTGGAACCTTTTAAAATACCTTAAATTATTTTTAATTATTTAAATTCTTTCGAAATGAAAACTCATGAAACTTGAAACTTTTAGTGCTCTTGGAATTTTTTAAAATGCTTTTAAAAATATTCTTTAAAATCTTTTAAAATCCTTTTAAACATTTCCTGGAGTTTAAAAAAATACAATAAAATCTT
Source organism: Belonocnema kinseyi (assembly GCF_010883055.1). Classification (NCBI taxonomy): domain Eukaryota; kingdom Metazoa; phylum Arthropoda; class Insecta; order Hymenoptera; family Cynipidae; genus Belonocnema; species Belonocnema kinseyi. The sequence goes on along the minus strand of NC_046657.1, from coordinate 74,188,707 downwards.
TAAGATCTTTTGAAACTTTTTAAGGCTCTTGGAATTTCTAAAAATACCCTAAAATCTTTCAAATTTTCTGGAATTTTAAAAATAACCTTAAATCTTTCAAGTTTCTTGCAATCTAAAAAAGTTGAATTATCAACCAGAAAATTATTTCTCAATAAGCAATGTAATAGTTGATATACCAATAAAAAAAAACGAATTTTAAGCAGAATTAAATTTTTAACAAAACAAGTAATAGTTAATATTTTATCAGAAAACACATTTTTCTACCAGAAATGATGAATTTTTAATAAAAGCGGATTAAACTTCAACCAAAAACAGTTGCAATTTTCGACTAAAAAACATAAATTTTTATCAGCAGACCAATTTGCTGTAAAATTTTTGATTTTATAACAACTTATTTTTTACAAAAAGAAAACGAATTTTTAACACTAGTCAAATTTTCAACCAAAGAAAAGAATTTTCAACTAAAATGATGAATTTTCCCAACTATAAAAAGACGAATTTTTAACAAATAAATATTTTTCAGTCAGGAAAAGAAAGTTTCTCCAAATTGTTGAATTTCAAGCCTAAAAAATAAAAATATAATATATTAATATATTATTATATATTTTAAAAATTATA
>NC_046657.1:74183856-74187989 GCF_010883055.1 Belonocnema kinseyi | reverse complement strand
GATTTACAAAAAAAGTTCTATGGTTCAAAAAAAAATTTTGTTCAATAGAAAAAAGAGGTTGGTAATGTAGGAATTCCACTGTGTCGCATGCCCTTAAGCCTGTTCTTAAACTCCTGTAGATTGCTGTCCTCCATCCAGGTTTTCTGAAGTATTACTAGATCATAGTTCTCCCAAAAATCCGACGTATCCAGTAATTTGTTACCTCCTGATATGTTCAAAGTAATTCCCTTAATCATTCTGAAATTATTCTCTCCAGGATCTATTGGCAAATTCTCCTTTCTTCTTGCCCCTTCTCACCTCGTTATCTATCCACCTTTGGACTTCAATTTCTCTCGGCGTCAGATCATCTTCTATCATTATTTTCGTTCCCTGCAGTCTGCTCTTCTTTTCCATTAATCTTCGTTTGGCTATCCAGGACTCCATTTTAATTAATATGCCCCCACTATCACTCTCATTCCTTCAATAAAAAGTTGTTCACCCGTCATATCCAGAAGTTCTTCTTGTATTTCCTTCTTTAGTCTGCTTATTCCTACTGCTCTGAAACCCCTCACTACTATCCAGTTTTTCCTATTTTTTCTATTCTTCTAGCTCGTACCTTAATTCATTATCCCCAAGCCAACTTGGGTGCTCCATTATTTCATTTTCTTCCTGTTGGTTCTGAGTGACTTCTTCGCTTCCTGTCTCCTGTTCATCCCTCCGAAGTGCACCTACCTTTTCTCTTGGTTCAGCTACTTTCTCACTATTCGTCTCATCTTCTCCTCTCTGCAACACCCGATTTTTTTTATTGCAACGCCATTTACTCCAATTCTGCCGCCCTTGCTTCACTAATCCTTAATTGATGTTTTAAGTTTGAAATTTCTTGCAACCATTCAATCTCCTCCTTTGCCGCGAATCATGATCCAACAAACCATGGTCCCGCCAATTCGATGCTCAAATACGTTCGAGTTGGAGTGACTTGGAGTGAACCGACGCCCCCCCCCCCACCATACTCACTGCATTGGCGCGAATGAAAGGGGAAGCGAACTGCCGCACTCGATCCAAGATGTCAGAGAGGTCGGGTGCCCTAGGGTGCCGAAACTGATTGGTTGAATTTTTTTTTACTTGCGCCTGGCAGGACCATGCTTTTTTGGATCATGGCCGCGAATATAACTCCGTCCTTTTCCTCACTCTCTACTGTCATTCTCTGAATCTTATTTGACTGTTCCTCGCACTTATTTCGTACTTGAAAGCTCTCCAGTTTTCCCTTCTTTTCCCACCAGATATCAATTGATTTTTGAATCACCGACTCTAGCGATTTTATGGTGAATTCTCCGTTAGTACTAAGTGGGTCGTTACTTTCTTCGTTTAAAATCTTAATTTCATTTTCGGAAGATTTTCTTTTCCCCCCGTCTTCTGCTTTAGCGTCCGTATGCTCTTTTTCTTCGGCGAATGTCTTAGCTTGCTGTTTTTACGAAATTCTTCTTCTGTCAATCAACCTCTCTTTTTTCCAATCTATTTCGTTTTCCTAACCAAAAACCGTTAGACCATGACACAATATTATATCTCGACGATACACTACAAGTCCTAAAACAATTACTCTACATAGCCATGGTCAAATAGGTCACGCTTTATTAGCTTGGAGTAAATTCTCTCCGGACCTAGGCTATTTGTTGCCCCTCCCTGGCGTAGTGGAGAGTGGGTAGAAAGAAAGAAGAATTCTCGCCAATTCGTTTCATCCTTTTTCCCCACTTTCCCAACAAAATACTCCATGCATTTTACACCAAGGCTATTTTTCTCCTTTACTTCTTTTTTCGGCCTCCCTCTCCCTTTCGGTGCTGCCCTCTTATTGTACTGGCCAGAATTAACTTCCAAATTTATCCCGCTCATCTTTGTGATATTGAACCTAACCTAGGGAGATGATGCCCACTTTTTCTTACGAATTTTTACACATTTCCCATGAACAGAAACCTTAGATAACTTTGAATTAAATTGAAAACTGACCTGTTTTTTTCTTTTTTTGAAAATTCGTTTTTTTTCGACTGAAAGTTAATTTTTTTACTGAAAATTTAATTATTATAGTTGAAACTTGAACTACTTTTTTAAAAATGTTTTTTTTTTTTAATTATTATTTCTTTTTACTGAAAATTTAATTGTTTCAGTTGAATATTATATCACGTTAGTTAAAAATTGATCTCTTTAGCTTTAAATTAATTTATTCTACTAAACAATTAAATATTCAGTTTTTATTTGAAAAATTATCTTTTTAAGTTGAAAAATTGTCTTTTTTGGTAGAAGTTAATTTTCTTGGTTAAAAATGTATCTTTTTGGATGCAAAATTCAACTATTCCAGTTGAAGATTAATGATTTTAGTTGAAAAATCATCGCTTTGTTTGAAAATGCAACTATTTAAAAAAAATTATTACTTCCATTTTTGTTTGACAATTGATCCTTTTTAATTCAAAATCAAACTATTTGGTTCAAAAGTTGTCTTTTTCAGTTGAATATTTTTCTTTTTTATGTAAAAATTCAACTATTCTGTGGGAAATTCATGTATTTTTATAAAATATCTTTTTTTAATTTTATATCAAATTAATCTTCTGGTTTGAAAATTCATCTTTTTCGTTAAAAATTGAAGTATTCTAATCCAATTTTTCTAATTTTATTTATAAATTTATCTGTTTGGTTGAAAATTGATCTAATCCAGTTAAATATTCCATAATTTTAATTTGAAATTCATCTTTTTTGTTTGAAATACAATTATTTCAGTTAAAGAATCATTATTATAGTGGAAAATTTATCACTTTAATTGAAAATTTAACTATTATTTTGCAAATTATTATTATTTTAATGATTTTTTCAAACTGGAATTGTAACTATTCCATTTTTAGTTGAAAATCAAACTTTTTGGTTGAAAATTTGCCTTTTAGTTCAAAAGTCAACTGTTTTGTGGGAAATGCATGCATTTTATCAAAAAGTAGTTTTTTTATTTGATATAAAATTAATCTTCTTGTTTGTCAATTCATCACTTTAATTGAAAATTTAATATTTTGTTGAAAATGATTATTAAAAAAAATTTTTAACTGAAAATGTAACTTCCATTTTTGGTTGAAAATTGGTCGTCTTTAGTTAAAAATTGAACTATTTCGTTAAAAATTTTGATTCAAAATCTGCCTTTTCTGGTGGAAAAATTAATTATTTTAACTGAAAATTCAGCTATTTCATTTATGGTTAGAAATGGATCCTTTTTAGTTTTAAATTCAATTTTTTAGTTAAAAATTGGTCTTTTTGATGTCAAAATCCATCTATTTTGCCAAAAATTCGTAGATTTTGTATAAAAAAAATATTTTTTTGGATATAAAATTAATCTTCTTGTTTGAAAATTCAAATATTCGTAATTTTATTTGTAAATTTATCTTTTTAGTTGAAAATTTATCTAAGCCGGTTGAATATTCCATAATTTTAGTTGAAAAATCATCTGTTTGTTTGAAAATTGAGCTATTTAGTGAAACATTCATCATTAAAGTTGAAAATTCATCAGTTTGGTTAAAAATTTTCCTTTTCTGGTGGAAAAATAAATTATATCAACTGAAAATTTAACTATTTTATTTATGCCTAATAATGGATCTTTTTTAGTTTTAAATTCAAATATTGGGCGAAAAAAATTTCTTTTTTAGTCAAAAATTCAACTGTTTCGTTAAAATTTATGTATTTTGTTGGAAAATCTTATTTTTTGGTAAAAAATTGATCTTATTTATTCTTAATTAGATTAATACTATTTAATCTTATTTAATAATAAAACTACTTGGTTGGAAGACAAACTATTTTGTTAAAATATTATCTTTTTGGTTTGAAATTGATCTACTGCAGTCGAAAATTAAGAATTTCAAAGAAAAATTCATCAGTTTGGTGAATAATTTTCTTTTTTTGGTCTAAAAATAAATTATTTTAATTGAAAATTTAACTATTTCGTTAAAAATTAGCCTATTATGGTGGAAAAATTAATTATTTGAACTGAAAATGTGACTATTTAGTTAAAAATTTGTGTTTTTAGTTTAAAAATCGACTCTTTCGTTAAAAATTGATATATTTTGTTAAAAAATCTTGTTTTTTGGTTCAAAATTGGTATTTTCCAGTTAAAAACTCGACTATTTCGT
>NC_046657.1:74153404-74183756 GCF_010883055.1 Belonocnema kinseyi | reverse complement strand
TGGAAAAATTAATTATTTGATCTGAAAATTTAACTATTTGGTTAAAAATTTGTCTTTTTAGTTAAAAATCGACTCTTTCGTTAAAAATTGATATATTTTGTTGAAAAGTCTTCTTTTTTTGGTTCAAAATTGGTATTTTTTAGTTAAAACATCGATTATTTCGTTAAAGATTGATATTTTTTGTTGAAAAATCTTCATTTTAGGTTAAAAATGGGTATTTTTTAGTTAAAAAAAAAACTATTTCGTTAAAGTATTTTGTTTGAAGTATTTTCGTTTGTATTTTGTATTTTGTTGAAAAATATTCTTTTTTGATTGAAAAAATGTCTTTTAGTTAAAAAATCGACTATTTCGTTAAAAATTGATGTATTTTCTTGAAAAATCTTCTTTTTTGATTAAAAATTAATCTTATGTTTAAAAAATTCGTCTATTTTCGTCAAAAATAAAACCATTTTGTTAAAATTTCATCTTTTTCATTTAAAATTGACGTAATGCAGTTGAAAATTTAGAATTTTCAATAAAAATTCATCAGTTTGTTTGAAAATTTGCCTTTTTTTGGTGGAAAAATTAATTATTTGAACTGAAAATTTAACTATTTGGTTAAAAATTTGTCTTTTTAGTTAAAAAATCGACTCTTTCGTTAAAAATTGATATATTTTGTTGAAAAACCTTCTTTTTTGGTTCAAATTTGGTATTTTCTAGTTAAAACATCGATTATTTCGTTAAAGATTTATGTTTTTTGTTGAAAAATCTTCATTTTAGGTTAAAAATGGGTATTTTTTTGTTAAAAAAACGACTATTTCGTTAAAGATTGATGTACTTTTTTGAAAAATCTTCTTTTTTGATTGAAAAAATGTCTTTTTTAGTTAAAAATTCTACTATTTCGTTAAAAATTGATGTATTTTGTTGAAAATTTTTTCTTTTTTGGTTAAAAATTCATCTTCTGTATAAAAAAATTCATCTATTTTCGTCAAAAATAAAACCATTTTGTTAAAATTTCATCTTTTTCGTTTAGAATTGATGTAATGCAGTTGAAGATTTAGAATTTTCAATACAAATTCATCAGTTGGGTTAAAAAATTTGCCTTTTCTGGTGGAAAAATTAATTATTTGAAATGAAAATTTAACTATTTGGTTGAAAATTTGTCCTATTTTACTTAAAAAATGGACTATTTTATTAAAAATTTATCTATTTTGTTGAAAAATAAAACCATTTTGTTAAAATATCATCTTTTTGGTTTAAAATTGTTCTATTGCAGTTGAACATTAATAATTTATTTGAAAATTCATCATTTTCGGCTATGATATGTTTTCAGTATTATTTAATTATTTGATTATTCGATGATGCTTATATATTTAAGAATATCTTGTAAACTAGAGGAGCAGAGGAAAGGAAGGAAATGCATAATGAAGAGCTGTCGCCTCTTTCATGCGTCACTCTCTTTATTTTCTTTTTACGAAGAACCTCGTCATTTGGTTGTTTTTTTTTCTCTGCTCCAGGTGCACGAGATGGACCTGCTGCCGAAGCAAATGTGCCACCGATGTAGCTACAAACTCGAAGAGTTCCACAAGTTCTACATCGACTGTCTGAAAACAGACGCAGCCCTAAAGAATCAGCTGTCTTGGATGCGCAAGGACAACCAGAAGGAGAGAATCGGTGTGCCAATGGTGCACATTGAGAATGTCAAGATCAAAACCGAGCCCCACGAGATCGATCCCCTCCTCGAAACTGTCAGTCTCGTCGAATTCCCCGTTTCCGGCGTCCAGACCGGCCTCCCCGACTGCATAATGTACACGTCCTTCGCGAACAGCTCGCGCTGCCAATGCTACTGTGATAAAGCCGACCCCACGCGACAAGTCATATCCAAAGACTGCGCGCATCCGCAACTCGATCTCCGAAAAAGCACCGACCTCACCACCTATCACCGTCTCAATGGCATCAGCGAGCAACACCCCGACCCCGAGATCCTCTGGAAGAAGCGGAAAAACCTCTTTGGCCTCACTGCGGATCCGCCCAAGTCCACCAACCAGGAGAAGCCTTCAGCGGCTCCGGCATTCGCCGAAAACGGTACCTTGCCGAAAGCGGAAACAGTGCCGCGAACTCTCAGGCCGCGGAAACGGTCTGTGGACTATGTCGGGACGAAAAGAAAAGCCACGGCGACAGATGCCGAGAACGGGATGAAGAGCGTCGAAATTGGCGGCGAGCTCATCGTCATCAAGGACGAGCCTCTCGAGACGGGGGAGGAGGAGGGGGTCGAGCCGCTCCGCACACTCAGGCCGCGGAAGAATGCCGAAGGCGAGGAGGCGACTGAAGAGAATCGCTCGAAGAGTGCCGAGCGCTGTAGAAAGCGCGTCAAGACGAGTAGCGTCAAGCCAAGGCGAAGCAATAGTCTCGCGCAGGAAGTGCTGGTACGCGAGATCAAGCAGGAAATCCTCGATATTACTGACGACGGCGAGGAGCTGATACTCAGACTGAAAACGGAGCCGCGCGATCTCGACTCGCCTTCAGTCACGAGTCCGCGCAAGCGAAAAGAAGCGCCTAAAGTGGCGCAAGAGGTGCCGCCGAAGGAGGTGAAGCTCGGGCCCAGAATCAACAAAGATGAACTCCTAGTGAAAGCCATCGATATTTGTAAAGAGGGCCTCGGTTTTAGTAAAGTGGGCGGGAAAACGGGTGGCGGCCTCGTCGGGAAAGAGGAGTTTAAGGTGGGTAGGGTACTTGTGAAGAGGAGCTCGAAGGTCTGTTTCTCGCCGAAGAACCTCCGCAGTCAGGATCTTCATCTTCGAAGCGGGAAAGTGAAAGTGAAGGACGCTCTCAAACCTCCACAATTTCGTCGAGATTTCAAGAAGAATCATGAAAAATTGGCCGAAAGCGCCAAAATGAAAGTCCTCAAGTTAGCCAATGTGGATCTGAAGCAACTCTGTGAAAAGTGCAATATCAGCTTTGCGAACAAAGAACTTTTTAGACTGCACGCTTGTTACAGCAATTGAGAATTCTTTGCTCGGACTTTCTAAACCATCCCCTCACATTAAAAAAAATTTTTTTTATCAAATCTTGTTATCCACGAGGGATTTTCAGGGGCCGTCCATAATCTTAAGATAAGTCGCGGTTCCTTCGGACAACGAGAAATTCATGAAAATGAGTAGACAAATCTCGGGCGTCGATTTTTTTCTTGCTCCAATAACACATGCGTGGTGGCGCCATCTAGCGGTAGCCCGTCGATGTAAAAAACGTAAGTCTTTGAAACGATAGATGGCGCCACCAAATGAGGCAGTGTGGCCGTTCCGTTTACTGCGTATCTGGCATGACGCACTTTCTTTACATTTATGCACAATTTTTTTCAAATATTTTCAGCCGTTTTTTATTTAATAGAATTTATTTATGTGCTACTAAATAATTAGGAGGTACTACGATAAAAAGAGGGAAAATTTAAACAATATGTGCCTCACGAAATCCTTTTTTCGTTCTGATTTTCCAAGACCTTTGATCTGAAATTTCTCCCATTTGGTGAGAAAATGTTTCCCTTTTTTCAGATTTAAAAAAATATGTTTTATGCCGAATATTCGAAAAATGATTTTTTTTTAAAGTTAGGACAAGTTTTAATTTAGAAAAAATGTCTTCCTACAGTAGAAATTGTTGTCAGCGAGGTAAGTAATATTTCCTGAGAGTTTTCTTTTTTTTTTTTTTTGAAACATTCTCAGGGATGAAGTTGACTAATAGAAACCTTGAAATTTTTTTCTCTAACCAAACAGAATTTTAGGGACACATAGCATTCTAATAAATTATTCTTGGCATTGCATACGATGGAGTAATTTAAATTGTCGAAATTAACGGCTTAAACCACTGTAGAGCACGAAAAAATAGGCATATTTCGGGAATTTTTTTGTTGGCTCAATAAAGAGATCAATCGAAATTTGATAAAATGGGATTTATAATACTAATAATAATGTACAGAAAATATTGTTTTCAAATTCGTTCATGGCCGAATTGCGGCTGCGCAGCATTTCTCCTTCGGCGCATTTTTTTAAGGTGTTCTCGGCCGAAAACCTCAATCACGCAATTTTTGATCTGGATAAAAAAAGCAAAGCTTTTTCGATTCTACAGAAGAACAGCAAGAGACTTACGTAGGATTTTTTCTCGATCTATTGATTTTTCGCGACATGGTGCCCTTTTGAAAAAAAAAAGATGACAATTTCATGAAAAAAATCGTTACAAAATTGTTTATGAAAAAACTATGCAATATATAAAAAAAATCCTACATATGTCACTGGAGAAAGCAATTTTGAATATATTTTTAAAATTTCAGATCGATCGGTGAGAATTTCTTCGAGTTATGTTTCCGGCCAGTTCATAAAAAGTGGTTTCGAGAAAAACGCGTTTAAAGTTTTAAGTTCTGTAAAATCACGGGGGCATGTCTGAGAAGCGTTGCAGCAAAATTGGAAATTTGGTCGTTTAGACATTTTTTCGGTCCTCCATCTTTTTATATATTATTTTTAAGACTAAAACACCTTTTAAACAAAAAATTGGATTTTTTGAAAATCCTACAGTGGTTTAAACAATTAAAATTCAAACATTGTTTCGGCATGAATTCGGCATAAAACATTTCATAGCGACCTCTAACTATTTTTGTTAACCTATACAAAAAACGGTATCATTTTCTCAACAAAAAAAAAGACAGTTTTTAGATTAATATTTCCCAAATTCTGTTTTCCCGAATATTTATTTTACTTTTGAGTATTTGATCGAATAGCAATTTGCTATATTTTTTTTTAGTAATTGCCAATTGAACTAATTTTCATTTGTTCAAATTACGTTTTGTTCTAATTTTGTCCCGAATTACCTTTCGTCATAATTTTTATATTTCAGTATTACTCCGTGAGATTTTTCTTTCTTTCGAATAAACGCATAACCTAAAAAATTACGTAACATAAATTTCATGCTTCCTCAAATGGCGTCCGGCATTTTGATTGGCTGAATAATGCCGCAAAATTCGAATCAGACAATCAGAATTTATGGCATTTGGATTTATTCAGTTTGAGGTTTTGTGCTTTTTCGGAATAAAAATTCGGTCAAAAAATAATTGGTTAAAATAAAAATTGAGTTAAATGGTCATTCGGAAATATAAAAATTATGATCTTTCGAATTCGGAAAAATAAAAATTATAGTAAATTGCTATGAGGTCATACCATGATTTTGGGGTTAGTTGTCACTCTAAAAATTGTTAAAAAAAAGTTTTTATGGGATTTTTTTTTTTGTAAATATCCGAAAATTTTATACATGATTTGAAATCCCTAAATATGTGTGAATGATTCCTTTCAAATTACATTAAAAAACTGAGAAAAAGAATCCCTTGAAATCTCTTTAAAACTCTTTGGAATCATTTAAAAAGCCCTAAAATATTTCCAATCTTTTGAAATTCATTGAAATCTTGTAACTCTTGCCAATAAATTCTTTGAAATTACATTAAACAATTATTAAGCCTTTAAAATTTTTTGAAATTTCTTGAGATCTCTTAGAATTCTTTAAAATATTCGAAAACCTTATAGGTATTAAAAAATCCTTCCAAATCTCTCCAAATTCTGGGAGATTCTTTAAAACTGCATGACATTTATTGAAATCCCTTAAAATCACTAAATTCCTTGGAATTTTTTCAAACATTCTAAATTATCTCAAAATTTGTTTAAATTACTTGAAAATGTTCAAAACTCTGGGAAATTTTTCATCTCTGAAATGAATTTATTCTTGTGAGTAAATTTTTCGACATTTCCTTAAAAAAATTTTAAGTCCTTGGAAATCTGATAAAATTAATTGAAAAAGTTTTAAATATCCTAAAAATGTCCTATAAAATCCTTCAAAATCTTCCGAAATTCTGGGAAATTCCCTAAAACCGTATGAATTTTTTTCTTTAATCCCTGAAAATCACGAAAATCTTTAAAATTTTTGTAATCTCTTGAAAATTTGTTGAAAATGTTTAAAGATTTGCAATTTTTTTGAAGTCTTTGGAATGAATTTATTTTTGTGAATGAATGCTTTGAAATTTAAATTTCCTTTGGAATTATTTTAATCCGCGGAAATCTGCTCAATTGCTTCAAAATTTTCTTGGAATTCTTTTCAATATATTCTTTGAAATTTAAATTTTCTTTGAAATTACTGAAATCCTTGGAAATCCGATTAAATTCATTGAAATCGTTTAAAATGTCTTAAAACTTTCCCATAAAATTCCTTGATAATCTTCGAAATTCTTTAAAACCACATGAATTTTATTTTTGCAATCCTTGAAAATCACGAAAATCTTTGAATATTTTGTAATCTCTTGAAAATTCCTTGGAATTCTTTAAAATATCCTAAATTATTTCACATTTTGTTTGAATCAATTGAAAATCTGTAAAGCTCTGGAAAATATTTTCCAAATTTTAGAAAAGAATTTATTCTTCTGATTAAATTCTTTGAAATTTCCTTTCAATTTACTGAAGTACTTGGAAATCGGATAAAATTAATTGAAATCGTTTAAAACATCCTATAAAATTCTTCAAAAAAATTTTCCAAAATTCTGGGAAATTCTTTAAAACTGCATGCATTTTTTTAAATCCCTGAACATCACGAAAATCTTTTGAAATTCCATGAAATTTTTTTAAACTCCTTCAATTCTTTCAAATTTCATGAAAATTTTATAAAGTACTATGAAAAGTCCATTGAAATTCTTTAAAAAAACCCTTATTAATTCCTTAAAATATCTTACCTTTATCCGACAAACTTAAAAAATCTTGAATGCTGTTGCGGGTAATAGTAATATCATAAATTGTAAAAAAAGGTTTTGTTTTTATTGATATTATTATATTATTTTAGTCCTTTATTGTAAAGTTACTGAACTTTAGCTTTGTATATTATAATTTTCGATACATGTATTTCCTGTAAACTTAATTTGTAAAAAAAAAATATGTTACGTAACAATATCGTTTTCCACCCTCCCTCTCAAACTTGGTATGTAATTTATGGATGGCCCCTAATTGATTCGCGCAGGGGCGAGTTTTCATAGCATGCGTGGAAAAGTTCTGAGCATGTGAAGAATCCAGATCACGCGCGGAAAACTTGTGCGCATTTGAAGAATCCAGAGCATGCGCGGCAAAGTTGTGCGCATGTGAAGAATTATGTGCTTGAAGATTTTCCCTTCTGCGATCATTTGTCCCTTTGCGCTTCCTAGAGCGCCTGCGAGTTAATAATTAGGTTAAAGGTTAAGACTTACGGACTGGGATTAAATTTTGGCGGTAGAAAACTGAACAAATGCAATTAATTATGCTTAGGGACAATTATTTAGGATATTATAAATTAATAATCCCAAAGTATTAGTTCCGGTCCGAATGACCTTAGTTATGTTGTTGGAGACTTTGTTGAACGATTTTGTTATTTGGGGGAAGCGCAGAGGAAATTATCGAATCACCAGGACAGTTTTCATCAGTGATGGAATGTTTGGTCCATTTAGGAAATTAAGGATTAGATTATTTTTTTAGAGTTCTTTTAAGACGGGTCTCAATCTCGCGATCATTGTCAAAATGCGAGATGCCGTTTTTTTTTTTTTTTTGTTTTTAGGTGCCGGCTTCCCGGAGGGGTGGAAGCCTAATTAAATTAATTATTATATTAATTATTCCGTTCTCTACACTGGAGTAAAAATCGAACAAAAGTTGTTAGGAGGTTTATACATATGGATGATATACTTATTAATTATTATAATGTAAACATAGATTTCGTCTACTCTGCGTTGGTTCTCTGACAAATATTATGTACGCTTACGATTTTACATAGTATCACGCAAGTCGTCTTTAAAAGAAGATGTATATTTTATGAGAGAAATGAAATATATGTTCCGATAAATAACAAGAAAATGTCTTTTTATTTCCTCATACAGTTATGAAAAATTTAATTATGACAGGCTTCTTTTCATTTTACTGCAAGAACATTTTGATTTTAAATCAAATTTATTCATCAGGGTGGCAACTGGACGGGAAATTTTCTTGAATTTGTATGAATTCCTTTGAATTCAGCCTGAATTCTTTTTAATATAACTTGAATTCTTATTCATTCCTTTGAATTCTTCTTTAATTCTTATGAATTCCTTTGAATTTACCCGGAACAATTTTCAATTTTTTCGAATTCATATGAATTCCTTTAACTCTCGGAGCACACTTTGTCCTTATAAAAAACAGGAAAACCAAGCGATTGTGGTGATGCTGCTTGTTCCCAATATCTGAGGAGCATCAAGCTTATATTTGTAATGACTGCATTGGCACTGAATAATTGTAAAATAATTTTGTTATTATTTGTTCATTACAATGAAATTTCAAATCAAGTTATAAAATTTTTCAAGTGTGTTTTGTCAAACATTAGTTTCTTTTTCACGTTTCTTATAGAAAGTAACGATTTTTCCCATTAAAAAAACCACCTCTGTCAACCTGTGGAATAATTACCTTTTTTTTTAAGAAACACACAGGGAGTATTTTTTTCCTTATTGCACTGCTATTCGAGAATACACTCTTAAATTTTTAGCAAAAAGTATAAACAATGTAATTTTTTAAAATTTTTTCACATAATTTCTACTTTTTTTTGTTTCGTTTAAAAAAATTTTGGTTAGGAATTTTTACAAAGTTTTAATATTTAAAACGAGGCATTTGAACGACGGAGATTGATTTTGCAATGTTTCAAGAATATCTGAGAAAGAAAAGAAAATGTTTTTTTATTTCATAATACAATTATCAAAAATTTAATTATGACAGACTTCATTTTACTGTAGGAAAATTTTGATTTAATATTAGGGTTATTCGTCTGGGTGACGACCAGGAATTTTCTTAAATTTGTACGAATTCGTTTGAATTTAGCTTGAATTCTTTTAATTTTTCTGGAATTCTTATGAATTCCTTAGAATTTCCTTGAAGTCTTTTGAATTATTATGAATTGTTTTGAATTTTCCTTAACTCCTTCAAATTTACGTTGAATTCTATTTATTTTTCTCAAATTCTAATGAATTCCTTTGAATTTACCTTGGAGTCTTTTGAAATATTATGAATTATTTTGAATTTTCGTCAACTCGTGTGTATTCCTTTGAATTTACCTAGAACTCTTTTGGATTCATTTAAAATATTATGAAATATTTTTCTTTTATATAATTCTTTTCAATTTTGTTGAATTTCTTTGATTTTATCTTGCATTTATAAAGAAGACGTATATTTGGTGAGAAAAATGAAATATATGTTCCGATAAATAACAAGAAAACGTGATTTTACTTCATCCTAATAAAATTATGAAAAACTTAATTAACACATACTTTTTTTAATTTTACTGTAAGAACCTTTGATTTCATATTAAGTTACATTCATCAGGGCTGCGACTTGACCGGGAATTTTTGAATTTACATTTAACTCTTGTCAATTTTCTTGATTTCCTACGAATTTCTTTGAATTTGCCATGAAGTATTGTGAAAGATTATGAATTCCTTTGAATTAAAGTTGAATTATTTTGAATTTTCCTAAATTCTTATAAATTCTTTCAAATTCCTTTGGACTTTCTTGAATTCTTATGAATTCCTTGGAAATCTAATGAATTCCTTCGAACTCTTATGAAGCCCTTTGCATTTTAACTTGATTTTTTCTTAATTCTTATGAATTCCTTTCAAGTGAAATTTCTTTGAATTTACCTTGAAATCTTTTTAATTTTCTTGAATTCCTTTGAATTTACCTTGAATTCTTTTCGAAATTCTTGATTTTTTATGAATTACTGCTAAATCTTATGAGTTCCTTTGAAATCTGATAAATTCCTTTGCATTATTATGAAGCCCTTTCAATTTTAACTCGATTTTTTCTAAAGTCTTATGAATTCCTTTAAACTGAAATTCCTTTAAATTTACCTGAAAAATTTGAAGTTTCTTTAATTCTTATGAATTCCTTTGAAGTATAAATTCCTTTGAATGTACGTTGATTTTTCTTGAGTTTCTATGAATTCCTTCGAATTTACTAGAAATTTTCTGAATTTATGAATTACTTCAATATCTTATGAATTCTTTTGAATTTACGTGAATTCCTTTGAAATCTTATGAATTCCTTAAGAATTTAACTTGATTTTTTTATTCCTACAAATTCTTTTAAATTCGGATTCCTTTAAATTTACGTTGAATTCTTTTCAATTTTTTTTAATTCTTATGAATTCCCCTTGAATTCTTTTCAATTTTCTTGACTTCTTATGAATTTCTTTGAATTTACAATGAAATCTTGTGAACTATTATGAATTCCTTTGAATTAACGTTCAATTTTCTTCAATTATTATGAGTTTCTTTGAATTTACGTTGAATTTTCTTAAATTCTTATGAATTCCTTTGCAATCTGATGAATTTCTTTGAATTCTTATGAAGCCCTTTACATTTTTCCTTGATTTTTTCTTAGATGAATTCCTTTGAATTAACATTGATTTTTCTTGAATTCTTTTGAGTTTCTTTGAATTCTTTTGGAATTTTCTTAAATTCTTATGACTTCATTTGAATATCACTTGAATTTTCTTCAACTCCTTTGAAATCTAATGAATTTCTTTGAATTCTTATGAAGCCCTTTAAATTTTACCTTTATTATTGTTACACCATTAAGCCATTTCCCTTTCGGGGTAGGCGTGAATCACTCTGCGTGGGAAAGGAGTAGTGTGTGGAAGGGAGAGAGAATTTTCAGATTGATCCAGAATTATCGTGTTATTTATGTAAATAACACGTTCGTTCCGCAACACTGCTCCGACGCGGGTTGCTGATCAAACCTTGATTTTTTTTAAGTCTTACGAACTCCTTTAGAGTGAAATTACTTTGAATTCACCTTGAAAATTTGAATTTTTATGAATTCTTTTCAAGTCTTATAAATTCCTATGAATTCACTAGAATTCTTATAAATTCTAATGAATTCCTTTGAATTCGATTGAATTATTTTCAATATTCTTAATTTCTTATGAATTACTTCGAAATTTTATGAATAATTTTGAATTCCTTTGCAATCTTAAGAATTCCTTACGAATTTCACTTGATTTTTTTTAATTCTTAAAAATTCCTTTGAATTCTGATTCCTTTAAATTTACCTTGAATTTTTTTGAATTCTTACGAATTCTTTTCAATTTTCATGACTTCTTATAAATTTCATTAAATCTACAATGAAATCTTGTGAACTATTATGAATTCCTTTGAATTAACTTTGAATTTTCTTGAATTCCTTTGAAATCTGATGAATTCCTTCGAATTCTTATGAAACCCTTTGAATTTTACCTTGATTTTTTTAAAAGTCTTATGAATTCCTTTAAGGTGAAATTCCTTTAAATTCACCCTGAAGATGTGAATTTTCTTGAATTCTTATGAATTCCTTTGAAGTCTTATAAATTCCTTTGAATTTATTCTTGAATTCTTATGAGTTTCTTTGAAATTATATTGAATTCCTTCGAATTCTTTTGAAAATCATTTGAAATTTCTTGAATTCCTTTGAAATCTGATGAATTCCTTCGAATTCTTATGAAGAATTTTACCTTGATTTTTTTAAGTCTTCTGAATTCACCTTGAAAATTTGAGTTTTCTTGAATTCTTATAAATTCCTTTGTATGTACGTTGAATTTTCTTGAGTTCCTATGAATTCCTTCGGATTCACTATAATTTTTCTAAATTCCATTGAATTCCTATAAATTAACTCTGAATTCGTTTGAATTTTTTTAATCTTATGAATTCATTTTGAATTTTTATAAATTCCTTTTGAATTCTTTTCAAGTTTTCTTTAATTCCTGTGAATTCAACTTGGTTTTTTTTTATTTTTATGAATTGCTTTATAGTAAAATTATATTGAATTTATCTTGAATTCTTTTTAATTTTCTTGAATTCATATGGATTCCTTTGAATATATCTTGAATTCTTAAAAAAAGATGTATACTTTAGGAGAGAAATTAAATGTATGTTCCGACAAATAACAGGAAAACCTGATTTTATTTCATCATAATAAAATTTTGAAAATTGTAATTATCCCAGGCTTCTTTTAATTTTACTGTAAAAACTTTTTGATTTAATATTAAGTTTATTCATCAGGGCGGCAGAAACCAGCAAGAAATTGAGAAAATCTTCTATTATATTATACATAAATTTCTGCAGCTTAGCTAAGCAAATATTGTAGATACCTGTTATTAAATTATTACAGGAAAGCACCTTCCATACAATATTTTTTAGTTACAATTGTTTAAATAATAAACAATAGTTCTATAACGGATATTTGCGACAATAATGAGTCAAGGGCCAAAGAATATTACTTGGTTATTCGAAAAAATCCAAATTTTTCTAGTGAAAACTGCCAAAGTTATGTATTTGTTAATTGAAATTGTTTAAATAATAAAAAAGAGCTGTGCCATGAATATTTTCCATAGTATTAGGAAAGGAGCAAAATTATATTAGTTTATTTTAGGCCAATAACGAAATCTCTTAAATGAAAGATGACAAAAGCCTAATTATTTTAAATTGCAATATAACATTTAATAACTGTGATCCTTTATTTTTACGATTAGCTTTATATTAATATATTGAACGATTTTGTTGAAAATTCGTTTTTCTTTTTTGGTTTAAAATAAATTTTTTTACCTTATAATTTAGTTACTTTGTCAAAAGTTAAAATACTTCGTTAAAAATTTAATTTTCTGTGGTTGAAGACTCATCATTTTAATTGAAAATTCATTTCTTTGGTTGAATATTCATTATTTTAGCTGACAAGTCATCTTTTTTATTGGAAATAAAACTACTACTTGGTTCAAAGTTTAACTTTTTAATTCAAGATTCTTCTTTTTGGTTTAAAATTCATATATTTCAACTGTATCTTTTTTGTTGAAGATATAACCCCTTGGTTTAAATTTGAACTCTTTAGTTAAAAATTAATCTTTTTGGTTTAAAAATAATCTTTTTTTAGAAAAAGGTTCATCATTTTAGTTGAAAATTTATCATTTTGGTTGAGTTTTTTTTTGTGGAAACTTAATTGATGGTTTTAATATATTCAAGAATATCTTTAAATATTAATAGCTTTTAATTAATATTATTATCTTTTGTCGTAGAAAGATTCGTCGTTTTCATTTAACTATTTTATTTTTTGTTGAAATTTTATCTTTTTTGGGTGGAAATTCATATAATTTGTGGAAAATACGTCTTTTTTCGTAAAAAATTAATCTTATTGGTTTAAAATTCATCTTTTTAGTAGAAATAAAAATCAACTATTTCATTTGAAATTCATCACTTTGGTTGAAAATTAAGGTCTTCAACTGAAAATTTAACCGTTCCATTTTAGGTAGAAAATTAACCTTTTTTAATTCGAAATTTAACAATTTGGATGTAAATTTGTCTATTTTAACTAAAAATTCATTTAATTCGTTAAAAATTCACGTATATTTTGTTTAAAAAAACGACTTTTTTGGTAAAAAATCGACTTGCTATTTTTTCTCTGCTTATTTGATTAAAAATTCAATTATTTCGTTAAAATTCATGTAATTTGTTGAAAAATTGTACTTGTTGGTAGAAAATTAATCTTTTTGTTTGAAAATCAGTCTTATTATTTAAGAATACATCTATTTGGTTAGAAATTCAAGCATTTTTAGAATTTGTGTATTTTTCTGAAGTTTCTTTCCTGTAATATTTTGAAACGTGCCAGAAAGATTTAAGATTCTTCCACACTTTGTTGAGTATTTTATTATTTCTAAACCTATATAAATGCTGAATTTTTCTTTAGTTTTTTACAGTATTCTGGAATCTCGAATTTGTTTCTTTGCGTTAGTTGAACATTCTATTACTTCCAAAATCCTTTACAAACATGGAATTTTCTAGAAAGATTTAGGATTATTCCGCACTATGTAGAATATTCTATAATTTCTTAAAACCTTTACAAACGCTGGAATTTTTCTTTCGTTTTTTACAGTATTCTGAATTCTCGTATTAGTTGATTCTTCTAGAATTTTTTTGAAAGATTCAGGATTATTCCGCACTTTCTTAAATATTCTTTTTTTTTATCTGCAAATTCTGGAATTTTCTTTAGTTTATTACATTATTCAGAAACTGATTTTGGTGATTCTTCTGGAATATTTTGGTATGTTCTAGGAAAATTCAGGATTATTCTGGAGTTTTCTTTAGTTTTTTACAGTATTCAGAAATCTGCAGTTTATTGTTTCTTCTGATATATTTTTGAATTATCTAGAAAGATTTAGGATTATTCCGCAATATTTAGAATATTCTATAATTTCTAAAAACCTTTAAAAACGCTGGAATTTTCTTTATAGTTTTTTACAGTATTCCTCAATCTCGAATTTGTTGATTCTTCTGGAATATTTTTAAATATTTTAGAAAGATTTAGGATTATTCAGGACTTTGTTGAATATTCTTTTTTTTAATCTCTGCAAATGCTGAAAATTTCTTTAGTTTTTTTTTTCATTACTCAGAAACTGAGTTTGGTCATTCTTCTGGAATATTTTGGAATGTTCTAGGCAAATTTAGGATTATTCCGCACATTTAAGAACATTCTATAATTTCCAAAAACCTCTACAAATGCTGGAATTTTCTTTAGTTTTTTACAGTATTCTGAAATATCGAATTTATTGATTCTTCTGAACAATTTAGGAAAATTCCTCACTTTCTTGAATATTCTATTTTTTTCGAAAAACCTTTTCAAATGCTAAAGTTTTCTTTAGTTTTTACAGTATTCTATAATTTCAAATTTGTTTATTCTTCTGAAATATTTTGCAATATCCTAGGCAGATTTAAGAAGTTTCCGACTTTGTTGGATATTCTATTATTTAAAAAAAACCTTTAAAAAAGCTGGAATTTTCTTGACTTTTTTACAGTATTCTGAAATCTCGAATAAGCTGATTTTTCTGGAATATTCTACAAAAATTTAGGATTATTTCACACCTTGTTTAATATTATTTTTTTTTAATCTCTGCAAATGCTAGAATTTTCTTTAGTTTTTTACAGTATTCATAAACCTCGAGTTTCTTAAATTATCTGAAATATTTTTTAATGTTCTAGACAGATTTAGGATTATTCCGCACTGTGTAGAATATTCTGTAGTTTCTAAAACCTTTACAAATGCTGGAATTTCCTTTAGATTTTTACAGTGTTCAGAAACCTCGCCTTTGTTGATTCTTCTGGAATATTTTTTGCAATTTTCTAGAATGATTTAGTATTATTCCGCACTATGTAGAATATTCTATAATTTCTAAAAAAAACCTTTCGAAACGCTGGAATTTTCTTGAGTTATTTACATCATTCTGATATCTCGAATTGATTCTTCTGGAATATTTTAGAAAGATTCAGGATTATTCCGCACTTTGTAGAACATTCTACAATTTATAAAAACCTTTCAAAATGTTACAATTTCCTGTAGATTTTTACACTATTCATAAACCTCAAGTTCGCTGATTCTTCTGGAATCTTATAATGTGTAAGATTATTCCGCACTTTGTTCAATATTCTATTATTTCCAAAATGATTTTAAAATTCTTGAATTTCCTTTAGTTTTGGAATGTTCTAGAAAGATCTATGATTATTCTGCACTATGTAGAACATTCTATAATTTCTAGAAACCTTTACAAATGCCGAAATTCCAGAAATATAAAAATGATGATATAATTTCTTAGACTATTCTGGAATGTTTTTATCTGAATATTCTAAATTTATAAGCATAATTGAAGGCTGTTCTGCGATTTTCTTGAATATTCTTTAATATAAAAAAAAATTCTGGAATGTTGTGACATGTTCTGCAACAGAATAATCACCATTTTAAAAAGAATGTAGAATAGTGTGAATTAAAAATGATAAATTTTCCGATTTCATGATCAGGGAAATTATACTCAATCAAATTTAGACAAAATTAGCCAATTAAAAAAAATTACAACATGGAACAAATTTCAAGTAAAAAAAACTTTACCTCAAAAACGAAAATTGTGGTTCGATGAAAAAATTTAAAGTTTTGAATCCCAATGATGAAAGAAATGAGCAAACTACAATAGTCAAATTAAAAATTTTCCAAATATTTTGGAAACATAAAAAGCGGCTAAAATCGCGATTTTCGACACTTTCCGGAAAAAAGTGAAACCATAAGAGAGAATATAATTTTATTTCAAATTTACACTCTCCAAATGAAACTCTTCAATTATTCTCGATTCTAGAAAAATACAATTTCTTGCCAAAATGAGTCGCGAGAATTTCATTTGTTTTTCATTTGTTATTCTTAAAAATAATCTCCTCTGAATTCATTAATAAAATTAATTACACATATCCGAACTGGGATTAAAGAAGAAGGTAAAACGTAAAAGTGGTGAAGAAGAAGAAAAAGAAAAAGAAGAGAGAAAAAAACTCATTCAATTGACATCCTTCCTCATATTGCCACAGTGATAAATTATAAACAAAAAAATAATTAACAAGTCATCAGTCGGTGCAGTATTTTACAGGTGCGAGTAAAAACATTCAACAACGCAGACCACCTTCTCATCACAAGTCACAAGTCACACCCAACCAGTCTGCATAAATTAATTTTCATCGCAGTCTTTCCCACGAAGTCTTTCCTCATTTGATTCAACCGACAAAAATACACGTACAAAAAATACGCGCCTTGAGTATTCACATTCAGCACAATCGATCAAACATCGGGAAGCGTAATTCCAGTTTTCTTTTTTGTACATTTGAAATTCGGGGCAGGCATGCCAGTCGCAGCTGAGCTCGCACTCCTCACAATTCGCGCGAAGAATCCGTAATTCTCCGCAAGAATACGTAATTATCGGTAAGAATATGTAACTCTCGGTAAGAATACGTAATTCTCGGTAAGAATCCGTATTTGTTTCTCGAATTTTAGAGAAGAATCCGTAATTCTCAGTAAGAATTCGTATTTCTCGAGAAGAGTTTGTAATTCTCGGAAAGAATCTGTAATTCTCGTTAAATATCCGTACTTATTTGTAAGAATCCGTAACTCTTAGCGATCGCTGATCGTTTTTTTTGTTGTTGCTGCGTGTTGTTTTTTATTTTTATTGCTTTTTTTTTTTTTTGGAGCACGAAACTTAATCGCTGCTGTTGGCCTCATAGCCGCCTCTCCTCTCCGTCAGAAGAGAATTCGAGAGGATCAAGTTTTGGGTAAAAAAAGGGAAAATCCCTATCTGACGCGCTATCTTCTTAAATTGAAGCCCCGAGTTCCATCCGGTCCAAATGGCATTCGAATCACGTTGCTTGATACGCTACTCATACTGGAAACTAGAAATAAAAGCAGATTTATTAGAGCGCATGCGCGCCACAATCAAAATGGCCGACAGCCAGCCACTTTGCTTCTTTTTTTGGGGAGTGAGGGGGGGGGGCATTTTTTAAATTTTGAGAGCCGGATAAAAAACGTTTTTATTTTGACATTTTTTAATATTTTATTATCTGTGAAGCATTATTACCTTGATAATTAACAACATTTTTTACTGAAGCGAATCTTTTTATATCGAGTGGTACACCAAATTCCTATTGGCACTAGTTTTAGACAACATTCTATCACACACAGAGAGAATTTAGGTAAAACTGTCGCGCTAGTTGCGAGCGTCCGCTCCAGATTCGGGTCACTAGTTACCCCGAACTTACGGAGATCAGTCGCTCCGGCATCTGGGTGCTATATTTTTCTGAGCTGCGCAAGCGCGAATCTGTGCCGCAAGCACCATCTGTGCAGAACGGCTCAACTATACAGTAGAACCTCAATTATCCGGGGTAGGGTGGGAAAGAGATACACCGAATAGGCAAAAACTCGGATAATACGGAAGAAGTACAAAATTCGGTAGAGTTATCTATTTTTCATATATTTTTAATGGAAAAATAACTATAAACATTTAGCAAATAAACGTAAACAGCTTACGAATGTGAATTTATTTTTATTAATTTATTAATAATTGCAAACTACTGCATTAACCGCAAAAGTGCGGTCCCGTCACCTCGGATAACGCGGAGCCTCGGATAACGCGGAGCCTCGGATAATCAAAAGCCGGATAACCGAGATTTTACTGTACTGTTGATCAAACGGCTCGGCTTGTTCGGGGCAATGATTCTCCCGAATCAGTGGAGCCATTCTACTAATTTCCATAAGGTTCTATTGGCTTTTGTACAGTTTTGAATTTCAAATATGCCTCGACTTAGCAAAACGCGATTTTTAAAATAAATTCTCAAGCGAAAACTATTTACAATTTTCCACTGCTTTTAAGGCCAAAATAACGGCCTTCGATTGTTGATAGAAAAAAATTCATAAAAACAAACCGGACCTCGAAAAAATGGCTCTTATTACACTTTTGAATTTCCACCCTTCATATATATTCACCAAAACATTCTAGAGTGAAATAAACATGTACTTTTTTAAATTAGAGAGTTTCTGCAGATCAGGTTAATTCCATAATCGCAACTATTTGGTTGGAAATTAATCTCTTTTGATTGAGGATTCAAACTATTTTGTTGACAATTCATCTTTTTTTGGTTGAATTCAAGTATTTTTGGTATAAAATTAAAATCCTTTTTAGTTGATAATTAGTTGTTTTATTGAAAACTAATTTGTTTCACTAAAAATTTTAATAAATTTTTTTTTATTGATAAATATTTTATCTTTTTGGTATAAAATTTATTTGTTTGATTGCAAAATGAACTATTTCGTTGCAGTTTTATTTTCCTGAAAAAAACAACTTATTTTTCTAATAGAAAAAAAATATTATATTTGTTGTTGAAATATATATGTTGTAGAAAATTCACCTTTTTTATGATTCATTAATATTTTTGGTTAAAAATTCATGTATTTTTTGAAAATAAGCTTCTTTTTGGTAGATAATTAAAATTTTTGCTTAAAAATTCAACTATCAGGTTGAAAATTCGATCAGAAATTAAAATAATTGGATGAAAATTCATGTATGTTGTTAAAAACAGATCTTTTTCGTTGAAATTTTTTTTTTTTAATTAATTTATTTTACCAAAAATTTAAACAAATTTTGACTAGATTTTCTGGTATATAAACATTTAATCTTTCTGGTACAATATTATTTTTTTCTTAGAAATATAACTACTTTTTAGACATTTTGTTGTTAAAAAACTTATTTCTCTAACTGAAAATGGACCTATTCTATTTTTTGTTGAAAATTAATGAATTTTGGTAGAAAATAAACTTTTTGGGTTACAAATTTCATTAAAGATTTTAATATTTAGTGAAAAATTCATGTACATATTTTGTTCAAAATTAATATTTTTGGTTGAAATTTCTTTCTTTGGTCGAAAATTAGTTGCTTTTTTCTTGAACAATTAATTTATTTTACTAAAAATTTCATTTGGTTACTTGAAATTTTTTTCTCATAAACATTTAATTTCATTTATACAAAATTCATTTTTTTTTGCATTGAAAATTTAACTACTTTGTTTAAATTTTAATTTTATCCATTAAAAAACTTATTTCTTTAACTAAAAATGGACCTATACTATTTTTGGTGGAAAATGAACCTTTTTGGTTGAAAATTCAATTATTAGGTAGAAAATTCCATTAAAAATTAAAATATTTGGTTAAAAATTCATGTAATATGTTAAAATCTATTCTATTTTTTCAGAAAATTAATTTTTTTGGTCGAAATTTTATTTTGTTTAATAAAAAAAACTTATTTCTCTAAACAAAAATTAATTTCCATTCTATTTTTTATAAAAAAATTAACCTTTTCGTTAAAAATTCAAATATTTAGTAGAGAATTCATGTATTTTGTTATAAATTATTTCATTTTGACAGAAAGATAATCTCTTTCGTTGAAATTTCATTTCTTTGATAGAAAATTAGTTTGTTAAAATTTAAAATTAATTTGTTTTACTAAAAAAAGTACCTAAATTTTGACTAAATTTTCTTTTTTATAAACATTTAATTTTTCTGGTATAAAAGTTTTTTTTATAAGAAATATAACTATTTTTTAGACATTTATTTGTTGTTAAAAAATTTATTTCTCTAACTGAAAATGGACCTATTCTATTTTTTGTTGAAAATTTATATTTTTTAGTTGAAAAATTAATCAATTTTGGCAAAAGATTCCAATAAAAATTAAAATATTTGGTTAAAAATGCATGTAATTTGTTAACAATTATTCTATTTTTACCGAAAATTAATTTTTTTATTGGTTGAAATTTCATTTTTTTGGTTTAAAATTAGTTTATTTTAGTACAAATTTAATGTTTCTGGTATAAATTTTTTTTTAATTAAAAATTTAACTATTTTGTTGAACATTTATTTTATTTGATAAAAAAAATTATTTCTCTAAACAAAAATGAAATTCCATTCTATGTTTTTTCAAAAATAGGTATTTTTTTGTATGAAAATTCATCAATTTTGGTAGGAAATTAACTTTTTGGGTTAAAAATTTCATTCAAATTTTTAATATTTAGTGCAAAACTCATGTATTTTGTTAAAAATTAATCTTTTTAGTTGAAATTTAATTTCTTCGTTTAAAAAATAGTTTATTTTACTAAAAATTTAATTAAATTATTACTCAATTTTTTTTTATAATTGAAAATTTAACTATTTTATTGAAATTTTATTTTATGTGTCAAAAAACTTATTTCTTTAACTGTAAATTGACAAATTTACATTATTAAAATTATAAATTTATTTTATTTTTTACAAAATTGATATTTTTTATTTGAAAATTTTTTTGTATTGAAAATTAATGAATTTTACAAAAATGTCACAAAATTATTGATCAAATTTTATTCGGTTGAAAATTTAATTTTTCTGGTATATAATTAATTTTTTTTAAATTGAAAATTAAACTATTTTGCTTAAATTTTATTTTATCTTTTAAAAGACTTACTTTTCTAACAGAAAATGTACTTTCTTGTTTGAAAATTCAACTATCAGGTTGAAAATTCCATTAAAAATTAAAATATTTGGTTAAAAATTCATGTATTTTGTTAAAAATGAATCTTTTCTGATGAAATTAGACTTTTTCAGTTGGAAATTAGTTTTTTTTTTATTGAAAATTAATTTGCTTTTTCAAAAATGTAGCCAAATTTGTACTCCAATTTTTTTTTAGAAAACATTTAGTCTTTTTGGTATAAAATTAATTTGACGGAAAGTTGAACTATTTCAATAAAATTTTATTTAAAAAAAAACTGATTTATCTAATTAAAGATTAAACTATTCTATTTTTTTGTCGAAAATTGATATTTTTTGGTTGAAAATTTATCAATTTTGGTAAAAAATTAACCTTTTTGGTTGGAAATTCGATTAAAAATTAAAATATTCAGTTGAAAATTTATGTATTTTGTTATTAATTATTATATTTTGATCGAAAATTAATCTTTTTTGTTGAAATCTTATTTCTTTCGTTGAAAATTATATATTTTTGAAAATCAATTTGTTTTACTAAAAATTTAACTAAAGTTTTACTCGATTTTTTTTTAAATAAACATTTAATTAATTTAATTAACATTTAAAACAAATGTTTAGTTAAATATTTGCTTTTTTTAACAGAAAATTAATTTTTTAGTTTCAAATTCCACTATTTGGTTAAAAATTCGTATTTTTTATTAAAAATTCATCACGTTATTAAAAATTAATTTATTTACTGAAAAGTCGTTTCTTTTTAGTTGAAAATTAATTAATTAAAATGAAAACTCGTTTTTTTTTGTTTAAAATTTACTATTCTAACTGCAAATTTAATTATTTTAGTTTTGATTTGTAAATTAATTTTTTTAGTTGAAACAGAATCTTTTGCAAATCAAAATTTCATATTTTTAGTTGAAAATTAATTGATTATGCTGAAAACTAGTGTTTTTTTGTTGTTAAAATTTATTTTTCGATTGGAAATTGAGCTATTCCAGTTTTTATTTGCAAATTTATCTTTTTTTTAGTAGAAAATTTATATATTTTATTGAAACTGTATCTTTTTTGGTATAAAATTCACCTTTTGGTTTTAAAATTGAATTATTTTCACGATAATTAATGTTTTCGTTAAAAATTCCATTAAAATTTAAAATATTGAATGAAAAAATGTTGTATTTTGTAAAAAAAAAAACTATTCTTTTTAGGTAGAAAATTAATTTTTTATCGATAATTAATTCTATTATTAAATAAATATTTAATTTCCAAATTTATTAAAATTTTGTTTATAGATATTTAATATTTTCGATTGAAAATTGATCTTTTTATATCAAAAGTCTTTTGGGTTTAAAATTTAACTCTTCCTTTTTTGATAAAAAAACCATTCAACTTTGTTACAAATTCATTTCTTTTTTTGTTGATAAAAAATTAGATTATTGGTTTGAAATTTCACTATTTGATAAAAAATTAAAATTTTTGGTTGAAAATTCTTCATTTTAATTGAAAATTAATTTTTATAACTTTTATAACTTTAAAAAATGGTATCTTTTTTAGAGAAAAATTATATTTTAGGCTTAAAATTGATTTATTTTATAAAAAATTCATTTATGTCTAAATTAATTGATTAAAAAGAAAATTAATTTTTTTTTGTTTTAAAAATCCTTCTGTTGGTGAAAAAAAACAACTATTTTGTTGAAAATTCGCTTTTTTCTTCTATCGGCTGAACATTTATTTTTCTGACATTTTAACTATTCTAATTTTGGTTTTAAAATGGATATTTTTAAAATCAAAATTCATGTAATTTGTTAAAAATTCTTTCTTTTTAAAAGAAATTTAATTTAACTTTTAATTTAAGTTTTTCAATTGAAAATGTTAATATTCCATTTTTTCTTGAAAATGTACATTTTTAGATGAAAATTTTTTAGTTTTGCTAAACACTCGTTATTGTTTTTAAATATATAAATTTATCCTTGTTAGTTAAAAATTTATATATTTTATTGAAACTGTACCTTTTTTTTTAAGCAAAAATCCATCTTTTGGTTTTAAAATTGAATTACTTTCTTAAAAATTCATTTCTTTGTCAGAAAAATTCAATTAAAATAAAAAAATATTCGGTTTGAAAAAATTTGTATTTTGTAAAAAACTATTCCGTTTTTATTAAAACTTTTTTTTATAAATATTCAATATTTTCGATTGAAATATAATTTTTTTGTTACAAAAATGTATCTATTTTACTGAAACTTTATTTTATTTGGTAAAAAAAACGTATGTCTTTAAGTTAAAATTAAACTACTTTATTTTTTGTCGAAAATTGATATTTTTTGTGTTGAAAATTTCACTATTTGGGCAAAAATTCATATTTTTTATGGAAAATTCATCCCGGTGATTAAAAATTAATTTTTCCAGCTGAAAATTCGTTTCTTTTTAGTTAAAAATTAATTAATTTCATTGAAAAGTCGTTGTTTTTTTCAAGTTGAAAAATTATATATTTGATTGAAACTGTATCTTTTTTTTATAGCGAAAATTGGTTTTTTAGGTTTTTTGATCTTTTTTAGTTGAAAAATCATGTTTTGGGTTTAAAATTGATTTATTTGCTTGAAAATTCATTGTCCAAATTTCTTGTTTTAAATGAAAATTTAATTTTTCTTATTTTGTTTGTTAAAAAGATCATTTTTTGTATGGAAAAAAACAAACTGTTTTGTTGAAAATTCTTTTTTTTTCTTTCAGCTGAAAATTTTTGTTTTCTAATATTTTAGCGATTCGAATTTTTATTGAAAATTTAATTGTTTAAATAAAAATTCATGTATTTTGTTGAAAAAACAATTTTTTTTTAAATGAAAAATTTAACTTTTTGGTTGAAAATTCATCGCTGTGATTAAAAATTTATTTCTTTGGCTGAAAATTCGTTTCTTTTTAGTTGAAAATCAATTCATTTAGTTAAAAAACACTTTTTTTTGTTAGTTGAAAATTAATAATTTTTTTGAAACTATATCTTTTTTAAAAGACAAAATTCATTTTTTTAAGTTTAAAATTTAATTATTTTGTTGAGAATTATATTTATATAATAATTATTATATTTTGGTATAAAAAAAAATTTTTTTTAATGAAAAAAATAACTATTTTTTTGAAAATTTGCCTTATGTTTTTTTTATAGAAAATTAACATTTTTTGGTTGTAAATTCCATTAAAATAAAAAATATTTGGTTAAAAATTTATGTATTTTGTAAAAAAACTATTCTTCTTTGGTAAAAAATTAGTTTTTTGTTCCTATCAAAAATTAATTCCCAATTTTTTTTTAACTAAAAATTTAACTCTTGCATTTTCCTGAAATTTTTTTTATAGATATTTATTATTTTTGATTGAAAGTTGAACTATTTTGTTAAAAATTTATTTTATTTGGTTAAAAAAAACTTATTTCTCTGAATTAAACATTTTTTCTTTAAATTTCCATTAAAATTATTTGGTTAACAAATTTATGTATGTGGTAAAAAAACTATTCTTTTTGGTAGAAAATTAGTCAGTTTTTTTTCTATCGAAAATTAATTTCTTCACTTTTAACTAAAAATTTAACTATTGCTTTTTTTGCAATTTTTAACTGGAAATTCATATTTTCGTTGAAAATTGAACTATTTTGTTAAATCTTTATTTATTGTGTTAAAAAAAAACTTATTTCTCTGAATTAAGATTAAATTATTTTCTTTTTTGTCAGAAATTTCAATAACATAAAAAATATTTTATCAACAAATTAACAATTTATGTATTTTGTAAAAAAATATTCTTTTTTAGCAGAAATGTAGTTTTTTTCTATCGGAAATTAATTCCTTTTTTTTTTTTACTAAAAATTTACGTACTACGTTTTTTCATAGATATTTAATATTTTTGATTGAAAATTGAACTATTTTGTTAAAACTTTATTTTATTTAGTTAAAAAAAAACTTCTATCTCGAAATTATAATTAAATTATTTTCTTTTTTGTTAAAAATTCCAATAAAATAAAAAATATTTGGTTAAAAAATGTATGTATTTTGTATAAAAAACTATTTTTTTTGCTAGAAAATTAGTCAGTTTTTTTTCTATCGGAAATTAATTTCTTTATTTTTAACTAAAAATTTAACTATTGCTTTTTTTTGAAATTTTTCTATAGATATTTATTATTTTTTATTGAAAATTTGAAATATTTTGCATTTTTCGGAATTTTTCATGAAAGATATTTAATATTTTTTAACTGAAATTTCATATTTTTGTTGAAAATTGAACTATTTTGTTAAGACTTTCTTTAATTTGTTTAAAAAAACTTATTTCTCTGAATTAAAATTAAATTATTTTCTTTTTTGTTAAAAATTCCAATAAAATAAAAAATGTATGTATTTTGTATAAAAAACTATTTTTTTTGCTAGAAAACTAGTCAGTTTTTTTTTCTATCGGAAATTAATTTCTTTATTTTTAACTAAAAATTTAACTATTGCTTTTTTTTGAAATTTTTCTATAGATATTTATTATTTTTCATTGAAAATTGAACAAATTTGTTAAAACTTTATTTTATTTAGTTAAAAAAAAACTTATTTATCCAAATTAAAATTAAATTATTTTCTTTTTTGTAAAAAATTCCATTTATATAAAAAATATTTGGTTAAAAAATGTATGTATTTTGTAAAAAACTATTCTTTTTGGAAGAAAAATTTAATTCCTTTATTTTTAACTAAAAATTGAACTATAGCATTTTTTTGAAATTTGTTTAAAAATATTTAATATTTTTGACTGAAAATTTATCTTTTGGTTGAAAATTGAACTATTTTGTTGAAAATTTATTTTATTTGGTTAAAAAAAGAACTTTATTCTCTGAATTAAAATTAAATTATTTACTTTTTTTGTTGAAAATTCCAGTTACGTAAAAAATATTTGGTCAAAAAATGTATGTATTTTGTAAAAAAAAACTCCTTTTTTGGTGGAAAATTAGTTGTTTTTTTTTCTATCGGAAATTAATTCCTTTTTTTCAACTATTGCATTTTTGTACAGATATTAAAAGAAAAACTTGTTTCTCTATATTAAAATTAAACTATTTTATTTTTTATATGAAAATTCATGAACTTTTTTTTTGAAAATAAGTCTCTTTTTTTTCATAGAAAATTAATTTTTTCGCTTGAAAATTCCACTAAGTGGTTAAAAATTCATATTAAAAAAATATATATTTTCAACATACTTGTTATTGGTTTCGGCTGGATCTTGTTCACTTCTTGCACAAGTCTCTCCTCCGGGCTTTGTTCTTCGCCTAGAATTCTTTTCCTCGCTTCTGCGTACTCTTGCTCTCTCTGGAGGAAAAAAAAACAGAAAAAAAAAATTATAAACAAATAAAGAAGGCGTTATATTTTTCAAAATAATCACCTGCTTCAGAGACTTGATTGGTTGCTTTGGTTTTTCCCCATTTAAAAGTGGACAATCTCCACCCCCCTGGGAATTTCTTGACGGCCTTTTGAGAATTTTTACGGTTGGTTTAGGCGGCACGTATTGGGAACGCAAAGCGTCCTCTCCTAAAATTAGCATCCTCGTACCTGAATTGTGATTGTTTGAAAGTCTAAAGCATCAAAAAAAAAAAATCTAAATCAGAATCTAAAAATAAAATGAAAAAAAAAACAATTGTTTTATTATTATTTAATATAAGGAAATAATCAGGATGTCTACTCAAAACGGAGAAAAAAAATTTCCCGACAATTCAAAATATTTCACAATTGTTTAAAAATATTCATTGTCAACCAAAAAAGACGATTAAAAAAAAAATTTAAGAGAAAAGTTGAATTTTCAACTGAAAACAACAAATTTTCAATCATTTTGTTGAATTATGAACAGAAAAATGATTTTTAAACAAAGATGTAATAATTAAATTTCAGGTTACAAAAATTTAAAAATACATTTAAGCAAAATGATGAATTTTAAACAATAGAGTTTTATTTTCAATCAAAAAGTCAAATTTTAACTAAACAAGAGCAGTTTGGAACCAAAAATGAAATAATTAAATTTATATTAAAAATTAATTTTCTACAATCTAAAGGCGAATTTTTACCCAAAGTGAATTTTAAACCAAAAAGGTTTATTTTTACCAAAAAAGACCATTTTTCAACAAAACAAAATTTTTCGATCACATAGTTAATGTTGGAAATAAAAAGATAATTTTTCACTTAAAAATGGAATAATTAAATCTCCAGTTAAAAAAAAAAGACAAATTTTTAATCAAAGTGATGAATTTTGAACTAAAATGATGATTTTTAAATTGGAATCTATAAATTTTTAATCAAAAAGATTATTTTTCAAACAAATACATTTATTTTTTTACCGTAAAATATAATTTTTTTTTAATACATCAATTTTCAACGAAATTGTTGAACTTTCAACTAAAAAAGACAAATTTTCAACCATATACTTCAATTTTAACTAAAAATAGGATAGTCTAAATATTTAGTTTAAACAATTAATTTTCTATAAAAAAAGGAAAATTTTAAACCAAAAATATTTTTATTCAAACAAATTCAACTAAAATTATTAATTTTTAACTGGAATACTTGAATTTTTAACAAAATGATTTTTTTAACCAAAAACGTCAATTTTTCGACAAAACACGTAATTTTTCAAAAAATAGTTGAACTTTAAACTAAAAAAAAGACAAATTTTCAATCATATACTTGAATTTAGATGTAAAAAGGATCAGTTTTCAATAAAAAAACATAAGTAGTTTAATATTCAGTTTAAAAAATAAATTAAACACAAAAAAAAATTAATTTTCAACCAGGGATGGATTTTTAACTAAAATGGTGATTCTCAAACTGAAATAAATTAATTTTAAATCACAAATTACTTAAAAAAGGGTTTAACTTTTAATTTTTCAACAGAAAAGATGAATTTTCAAACAAAAAGTTTAATTTTCTAGAAAAAAAATTTGATTTTTAACAAGATACTTGAATTTTCAACTAAAAAAGAAAAATTTTCAAACCATAAAGTTGAGTTTTGAAATATAAAAAAATCAGTTTTCAATTAAAAATGTAAATAAAATCTTGGGTACAAACATTAATTTTGCAAAAAAAGATATATTTTCTAAACACACAAAAATATACAATTTTTCACAAAAATACATAAATTTTCAATGAAATAGTTAAATTTTTAACTGAAAATGACGAATTTTCAAAAATATAATTGAATTTAGAAGTAAACAAAGGTCAGTTTTCAACCAAAAGTGTAATAAAGAAATCTTATGTTACAAACATTAATTTTGCAAAAAAAAATTTTAATCAGTGATAATTTTGCAACTAAATATATAAATCTTTAACTAAAATTGATAAATTTTAAACCAAAAAAAAACTATTTTTCAAATATAAAGATTATTTTTTTATCAAAACCGTCAATTTTTCAACAAAATACATAAATTTGCAACTAAAATGATCAATATTTAACTAGAAAACTTGAATTTTCAAACGAAAAAATTGATTTTTTTTTGCTAAAAAGACTATTTTTTTAACAAAATACATAAATTTTAAATGAATTAGTTAAAGTTTTATTTTTAAAAAATTAACCTTATAATTTAACTCAAAAGTAAACTGCCAACAAGATTATTTTTCAAGCGAAAATATTTATTTATTTTTATAACAAAAGACCATTTTTCAACGAAATAAATAAATTTTCAATGAAATAGTTGAATTTTTAACAAACAAAAAAATACGTTTTCAACCAAAAAGATGAATTTTTAATCAAAAAGTTTAATTTTTTACAAAAAAAAATATTTTTAACAACTGACATGAATTTTCAACTAGAAAATACAAATTTTCAACCATATATTTAAATTAAGAAGTAAAATAGATCAATTTTTTGTTAAAATTTTTAATTAAAATGATCAATATTTAACTGGAAAACTTTAATTTTGAAACAAGCTTTTTTTTACTAAAAAATACAATTCTTTTAACAAAATATATAGATTTTCAATGAAATAGTTAAATTTAAAAAAAATCAACCGTATAGTTAAGTTTAAAAGTAAAAACGATCAATTTTTAACCAAAAAGGGATTAGTTAAATATTCAGTTGAAAAAATTAATTTTGCACAAAAAAATTAATTTTCAATCAGTGATGAATTTTCAACTAAAATTATGAATTTTGAACTGGAATAAATTAATTTTTAACCAAAAAGTAGAATTTTTAACCACATAGTTATAGTTGCAAGTAAAAAGATCATTTTTCAACAAAAAATGGAATAATTAAATTTCCAGTACAAAAAAAAAAAATTACTACAAAAAAAAGACAGATTTTTAATCAAAGTGATGAATTTTCAACTGTAATCAATGAATTTTAAACCAAAAAAGATTATTTTTCAAACAAAAAGATTAATTTTCAAACGAAAATACGTGAATTTTCAAACAAAGATTAATTTTTTTAACCAAAAAAGACAATTTTTCAACAAACTGCAATAATTTTTCAATGAAGTTGCTGCATTTTTAACTAAAAAATACCATTTTTCATCCAAATAGTTGAATTTAGAAGTAAAATAGATCAATTTTTAATCAAACAAGGAATAGTTAAATATTGAGTTAAAAAAATTAATTTTCTACAAAAAAGGCAAACTTTTAACCGAAGCGTCGAATTTTCAACTGGAATAAATTAATTTAAAACCAAAAACATTAATTTCTTAACAAAAAGATTAATATTTTTACTAAAAAAGTCAATTTTTCAAATAAAATTATTAATATTTAACTGGAATACTTCAATTTTCCAACAACAAAATTTATTTGTTTACCAACAAATAAATTTTTTACAAAATACATCAATTTTTAACGAAATAGTTCAATTTTCAACCATATACTTGAATTGAGAAGTAAAATAGATAAATTTTTTTAAACAAAAATAGAATAGTTAAATATCCAGTAAAAAAAATTAATTTTCTACAAAAAAAGGCAAATTTTCAACCAATGTGATGGATTTTCAAGAAAAATGTAAATGTTTAACTGGAATAAATATATTTTAAACCAAAAAAATTAATTTTTTTGCTAAGAACATCAATTTTTCGACAAAATGCATAAATTTTCAAATAAAATGATCAATATTTAACTGGAAAACTTTAATTTTCAAACAAAAAGATTTATTTTTTTGCAAAAAAAAAAAAATACTATTTTCAAAAAAAAAAATCAATTTTAAACGAAATAGTTGAATTTTCAACTCAAAAATACAAATTTTCAACCATATTTTTAAATTTAGTAGTAACATATATCAATTTTTTATCAAAAATAGAATAGTTAAATATTCAGTTAAAAAAATTAATTTTCTAAAAAAAAAGGGAAATTTTAAACCAAAAATATTAATTTTCAAACAAAAAAATTAATTTTTTTTACTAAAACCGTCCATTTTTTAACAAAATGGATAATTTTCAATGAAATAGTTAAATATTCAACTACAAAAAACAGAACAAAAAATTTCAACCATATAGTTGAATTTAGAAGAAAAAAGATCCATTTTAAAAC
>NC_046657.1:74145795-74153304 GCF_010883055.1 Belonocnema kinseyi | reverse complement strand
TAAAAAAATTAATTTTCTAAAAAAAAGGGAAATTTTAAACCAAAAATATTAATTTTCAAACAAAAAAATTAATTCTTTTTACTAAAACCGTCCATTTTTTAATAAAATGGATAATTTTCAATGAAATAGTTAAATATTCAACTAAAAAAAACAGAACAAAAATTTTCAACCATATAGTTGAATTTAGAAGAAAAAGGTCCATTTTAAAACCATAGATGGAATAGTTCAATATTCAGTTAAAAAAATTAATTTTCTAAAAAAAAGGGAAATTTTAAACCAAAAATATTAATTTTCAAACAAAAAAATTAATTCTTTTTACTAAAACCGTCCATTTTTTAACAAAATGGATAATTTTCAATGAAATAGTTAAATATTCAACTACAAAAAACAGAACAAAAATTTTCAACCATATAGTTGAATTTAGAAGAAAAAAGATCCATTTTAAAACCATAGATGGAATAGTTCAATATTCAGTTAAAAAAATTAATTTTCTAAAAAAAAGGGAAATTTTAAACCAAAAATATTAATTTTCAAACAAAAAAAATAATTCTTTTTACTAAAACCGTCCATTTTTTAATAAAATGGATAATTTTCAATGAAATAGTTAAATATTCAAATAAAAAAAACAGAAGAAAAATTTTCAACCATATAGTTGAATTTAGAAGAAAAAAGATCCATTTTAAAACCATAGATGGAATAGTTCAATATTCAGTTAAAAAAATTAATTTTCTAAAAAAAAGGGAAATTTTAAACCAAAAATATTAATTTTCAAACAAAAAAATTAATTCTTTTTACTAAAACCGTCCATTTTTTAACAAAATGGATAATTTTCAATGAAATAGTTAAATATTCAACTAAAAAAAAAAACAGAACAAAAATTTTCAACCATATAGTTGAATTTAGAAGAAAAAAGATCCATTTTAAAACCATAGATGGGATAGTTAAATATTCAGTGAAAAAAATTATTTTCCACAAAAAAAAACTTTCAACCAAAGTGATGAATTTTCAACTGGAATAAATGAATTTTAAATCAAATAGATTATTTTTCAAACAAAAAGATTATTTTTTAACCAAAAAGATTATTTAAAAAAAATGCATAAATTTTTAATGAAATAATTGAATTTTTAACTAAAAAATACCATTTTTCAACCAAATAGTTGAATTTATTCGTCAAATTGATGAATTTTCAATCAAAAATAGAATTGTCAACTCAAAAAATTAGGCACGCTTTCGAAAAAATTCCCTGAATTGAAAAAAAAATTTTTTCCTGACATTTCCAAGTTTTCTAGACACGCTGATAATGCATGGTTTTTGGCAATCCTATTTTCCTAACAAGGAGTGAGCGCCAATTATATTTGTAAACGTTTTAATAAATGAAAAAATAGATTGAAAAAAAGAGTCGGTCCAGGAATCGAACGCGCGACCTGCCGGCCGTGAAGCGGGAGCGCTACCGTCCGAGCTAGCAACCGATCGGTATCGTCTCTCCCCAAATTCTAGATAACTTGCGACGAATATTTCAAAGTTGATTTTCTCGAAAACGGCGAAAAAGCGCATATTACTTCTTTGACAAATTATTACTCAGATAAGGAGCTTTCATTGAAAAAAAAACAAACTATAAACCGAATCTAAAATTTACAATTGGCGGTCTCTCCTGGTTAAGTTTGTAATTTAATGCAAAGTTTTAGAAGGAGAAAAAGTTTAATTGTACCTTGAAGATTCTACGTCTTCTAATTCCTCTAGAGGATTTACGTGAAGTTCGTTCAACTTTCGGTCGAGAGCCTAAAATAATTTCGAAAGAAATTAATTCGCTTCTATTTTCTAAATGTAATATAGTTATATATAATTAAGCATTTGAACGATCCTGTTTTTAAAAATCTATAATTTTTTCCAATTTTCTATAGAGTTTCTTGGAACTTTATTGAACATTTTTTTCTTCTAAAATTCTATAAATCTTCTGGAATATTCTATAGATTGTTTATAAATTTTGCAAAAAGTTTTACAGCTTTTTACTCGAGAATTTTGAAAATTGATCAAAGTAAGGAATTACTAACAATTTCATTAAATTTTCATACAAAAGATAAACCTTCCACAAAAATGAAATAGTTAAATTTTTAGTAAAATAAATTACTTTTCAAATAAAATGATGAAACTTAAATAAACAAAATACATGAATTTTTTACTAAAGAAGACAAATCGTCAAGAAAAAAAAGAATAGTTAAATTTTCAGTCAAAGAAATAAACTTTTAAATAAAATGATAAATCTTTTTAAAAAATGAACCAAGTAGTTTAATTTTTAACAAAATATATGGATTTTCAAAAATAAAAGACCAATTTTGAACTAAAATTGTGAACTTTCAACCAAAAATAAAATAGTTAAATTTTCAGAAAAAGAAATTAATTTTTAAATAAATTGATAAATATTTTTGCAAAATTTTAGAAAAATAAATTTAAAAAAAAATAATTTTCAACCAAGAACGTTAAATTTCTATCAACAAACAAAATTTTTCCACATAAATAAATTAGTCAAGGTTTCATTAAAATAAATTTTTTAATAAAACCATGAATCTTTACAAAAAAATATTAATTTTTAACCAAATAGTTTGATTTACAACTAAAAAGGACAAATTTTCAAATAAAATTAGAATAGTTAAATTTTCAATTATTAAAATTAATTGAAAAAAAAGTTCAATCAAATAAGTGAATTTTTAAATAAAATGATGAATTTTCAACTACAAAAATTGATTTAGAAACAAATAGTTTAATTTATATCTTAATAGATTAATTTCTATCAAGTAAAAAAATTTAATTTTGAAATAAAAAAAATGAATCTTCAAGAATAAAATATTTTTTAACCAAGTAATTTCAATTTCAGCCTAAACAAATTATTTCTTCTAAAAAATAGAATATTTCAACAAAATACATGAATTTTTAATTAAAAAAAGACAAATTTAGAGAAAAAACGGAATTTTCAATCAAGATTAAATTGCTATAAATAAGATAAATTAAAAAAAAATAGAATTATATTTTCAGTAAAAAATGAATTCTTAAATGAAATGATCAATCTTTAACAAACAAAGAACAATTTTTAAACAAACAGTTCAATTTTCAACAATATACATGAATTTTCCACCAGGATCAAATATTTCTAAAAAAAAAATCAATTAAAAAATATATACAATATTTAAACTTTCAGCAAAAGAAATGAATTTTTAACAAATAGTTTAATTTTCAACAAAATACACGAACTTTCCACTAAAAAACACAATTTTCAAACTAAAAATAGAATAATAAAATTTTCAATTAGAAAAATAAATTGAAAAAAAAATTTAACCGAATAAATGTATTTTCCACTCAGAAGATTATTCTAAAATAAAATATAAATTTTCTACAAAAATACAATAGGTAAATTTTTAGTAAAAACAAAACAAAAAAAAACATTGAATTTAAAGTCCCTCAAAAAATAAATGTTAAATTTAAAAATTAAAGGTTTAATTTTAGTAAATAAAATTGTTAAATTAAAAAAAAAAAAACAAAAAAAAATTAATTTAATTTCGACCAAATAGGTTCAATCAAATAGGTTAAATTTTAGTAAATAAAATTGTTAAATAACAAAAAATTTAAAATTTAATTTCAACCAACAAAGGCAAATTTTAAATCTAGAAGATTAAATTTCTAGAAACAAAAGAAAAAGTTCTAATTTAAATTTCTTCAAATAAAATTCCTAAATTTCAAGAAATGAATTTTAATTTTAACCAAATAGGTCAATTTTCAATCTAGAAGATTAAATTATTATAAAAAAAGATGGAAATTTCGAATTTAAAGTCCTTCAAATAAAATCCTTAAAAAACTTTTACAAAAATTGTTAAATTAAAAAAAAATAATAAAAGAAATATTAAAATTTAATTTCAACCAAATATGTGAATTTTCCAGTCTAAAAGATTGAATTTCTATGAAAAAAGGAAAATTTGAAATTTAAAGTCACTCAAAAAATAAATGTCAAGTTAAAAAAAAATAAACATAAATTTCAGTAAATAAAATTGTTAAATTTTAGTAAAAAAAATTGTTAAATTTTAGTAACTAAAATTGTTAAATAACAAAAAAGTTAAAATTTAATTTCAACCAACTAAGGCAAATTTTAAATCTAGAAGATTAAATTTCTAGAAACAAAAGATCGAACTTTTGAATTTAAAGTCCTTCAAATAAAATCCTTAAAAAACTTTTAAATCAAATTGTTAAGTTAATAAAAAATATTAAAATTTAATTTCAACTAAAATAAGCAAAATTTAAAACTAGAAGATTAAATATCTATAAAAAAAAGAAAAACTTCGAATTTAAAGTCCTTCAAATAAAATTCCTAATTTTAAAGAAAGAAATGTTAAATTTTAACAAATGAAATTGTAAAAAAAATAAAACAAATCTTGAAATTTAATTTCAATTAAATAGGTGAATTTTCAATCTAGAAGATTACATTTTTATATAAAACAGAAAAATGTTTAATTTAAAGTCCTTAAAATAAAGTTTTTAAATTAAAGTAAATAAAAGTTAAAATTTAATTTCAACAAAACATGTGAATTTTTCAGTCTAGAAGATTTAATTTCTATAAAAAAGTAAGATTTTTGAATTTAAAGTCCTTTAAAAAATAAATGTTAAATTTTAGTAACTAAAATTGTTAAATAACAAAAAAGTTAAAATTTAACTTCAACCAACAAAGGAAAATTTTAAATCTAGAAGATTAAATTTCTAGAAACAAAAGAAAAAATTCGAATTTAAAGTTCTTCAAATAAAATTCCTAAATTTCAAGAAATGAATATTAATTTTAACCGAATAGGTCAATTTTCAATCTAGAAGATTAAAATTCTATAAAAAAAAAAGATAGAAATATCGAATTTAAAGTCCTTCAAATAAAATCCTTTAAAAACTTCTAAATAAAATTGTTAAATTAAAAAAAAAAAAATAAAAGAAATGTTAAAATTTAATTTTATCCAAATATGTGAATTTTTCATTAGAGAAGATTGAATTTCGATGAAAAAAGAAACATTTGGAATTTAAAGTCTCTCAAAAAATAAATGCCAAATTAAAAAAAAAATAAACATGAATCTTAGGAACTAAAATTGTTAAATAACAAAAAAGTTAAAATTTAATTTCAACCAACAAAGACAAATTTTAAATCTAGAAGATTGAATTTCTAGATACAAAAGAAAAAATTCGAATTGAAAGTCCTTCAAATAAAATTCGTAAATTTCAAGAAATGAATTTTAATTTTAATCAAATAGGTCAATTTTTTAGTCTAGAAGATTGAATTTCAATGAAAAAATAAAAATTTGGAATTTAAAGTCATTCAAAAAATAAATGTCAAATTAAAAAAAAATAAACATAAGTTTTAGTAACTAAAATTTTTAAATAATAAGAAAATTAAAATTTAATTTCAATCAACAAAGACAAATTTTAAATCTAGAAGATTAAATTTCTAGAAAAAAAAAGAAAAAATTCGAATTGAAAATCCTTCAAATAAAATTCGTAAATTTCAAGAAATGAATTTTAATTTTAACCAAATAGGTCGATTTTCAATCTAGAAGATTAAATTTTTATATAAAACAGAAAAATGTTTAATTTAAAGTCCTTGAAATAAAATTGTTAAATTATATAAAATAAAACTTAAAATTTAATTTCAACAAAACATGTGAATTTTTCAGTCTAGAAAATTAATTAATATAAAAAAAATAAAACTTTTGAATTCAAAGTCCTTTAAAAAATAAATGTTAAATTTAAAATAATAAATGTTAAATTTTAGTAACTAAAATTGTTAAAAGCAAAAAAATTAGAATTTAATTTCAACCAACAAAGACAAATTTTAAATCTAGAAGATTAAATTTCTAGAAACAAAAGAAAAAATTCGAATTTAAAGTCCTTCAAATTAAATTCCTAAATTTCAAGAAATGAATTTTAATTTTTAACAAATGAAATTATTAAATTAAAAAAAAAGAAATCTTAAAATTTAATTTCAAACACATAGGTCAATTCTGAAACTAGAGGATTAAATTTCTATAAAAAAAGATCTAAATTTCGAATTGAAAGTCCTTCAAATAAAATCCTTAAAAAATTTTAAATAAAATTATTAAGTTAGAAAAAATAAAAGAAATGTTAAAATTTAATTTCAACCAAATATGTGAATTTTTCAGTTTAGAAGATCAAATTTCTATTAAAAAAAAGACAAACTTTGAATTTAAAGTCCTTCAAATAAAATTCCTAAACTTAAAAAAATAAATGTTAAATTTTAACAAATAAAACTGTTAAATTAGATAAAAACAAAGAAATGTTCCTCTGAAAGACTCGAAAATCAAGCAAACGTCTCTTATTAATTCTTCAGAAGAACAACATCCTGTGACAACAATTCATTTTTAGGTATACAAAATTGTGCCGATAGCACGAAAATGGAAAACAATTACTAACCAAAAGATTTGTTATTCAACCACTGTAAATATTCTAATAATAGAAAATAGAAATCTAAAATTCTCGAAAGACGTTGTAATTCCTCCTCATGTTGACCAACTAAAAATAAAAAGCGCGTGTCGAAAGTCGAAAGAACCAACCAATTGAAATCGTTCATTAGCATAACCACAAAGAGTCAATTAAAGACGATGAAATTGGAAAAAAATGGAAGAGCGCGCGCGAGTTTGACGATTTAATAAATAAAAATTGAGTCTTTCTAGCGACTGAAAATAGGGCAAAGGGGCTTCAACTAAAAGGCATATTGTATATGTAACGTGACAATGCCGACCTTAATTTTTCGAGAATGTCGAGATCAACAAGATTTCATTGAAATTGCATGATTTCCACTCACCCCGGAGGCTTCCATGTCCTCCCAACTTTCAAAAACCTCGTCCACCGTCGCCATCCCGAAATTTATAATTCACTCGAGTCCCTATTTCAATTGCTTTTGTCAGAATGGATAGCTCTGAAATGGATCAGAACCCCCAACCACGTCCGAGAACAGAAACAGACAGAAAGTTGGAGCAAAGTGAAGATTTTCCCCCTCCACAGTGCTACCAATCTTGGGGACTTTTCAAACTACGAGTGCGTCGCGCCGACAACCCGATTGGTCACTTTTAGCGCGCTGATTTTGAATTATATAAATAGTCATTTGATATTTATGACAAATAATTATGGGAAAATGCACCCAAAATAATTTCTTGAACCTTTATTAGAATTTTAAAGTAAAATATTACAAAATAATGCGATTTCCATGCAATAAAACTTTATTAATTCTGACATCAGAAAAAAACAGATTTTTTCTTTAATTTAGCATTTTTAATGTTTCAAAATTTTAATAAAAAGAAGTTTTACTTTTAAGCAAAAAATATTAGTTTTAATAGTATAAATATGATTTGATTATTTGTATATATATATCAACCACCTATCTCACGGTTGTGAGACGTGGTTGTGGCTGAAATTTTACCGCGATTTCGCTGGAAGCGGGTGCAATTTTTCAGATTAGCACCCGCTCCCGGC
>NC_046657.1:74143476-74145695 GCF_010883055.1 Belonocnema kinseyi | reverse complement strand
GTATCAGCCAAAGGGAGGTTGAGGCAAATTGAAAGAGGGTTTTGACATTTAGCGCTCTCCATGATCATCCAGAGAAGTAAGTGAAACGAGCGCGAAATTCGAAATGTGTAGTTTATGCGAAACAAAAGGAGCATATTTTATTAGTATATTCATCAGAAGAATATCAAAAAAATAAAAAAATGAACGGAAATAATTATGGTGGGACTCTTATTTTGTTGAAAATGTAACAATTTAAAAAAAAAATGATTTATGGTTCAAAATTCGTTTCAGGCGGTAAAATGTTTTTGATG
The DNA here is from genome assembly GCF_010883055.1 of Belonocnema kinseyi. Classification (NCBI taxonomy): domain Eukaryota; kingdom Metazoa; phylum Arthropoda; class Insecta; order Hymenoptera; family Cynipidae; genus Belonocnema; species Belonocnema kinseyi. Next base: position 74,145,405 of record NC_046657.1, on the reverse strand, counting down.
ACCTTTTGATGACTAATTCTTCTTTTTTATTTGAAATTCATTTCTTCGGCTATACTTACATAATAAAATGAAATAAAATTCATACGAATATTAAAGTAATTTTATTAGTTCGGTCACAATTTACAAAAAGCATACGGATATATTGAACCTTTGGCGTAATACCAAAATGCATATACAATTTCTGAGTATTATATTTCAATTCCATCATTATAACGGATTGGATTAAAATGCAATTTACTGGTTCAAAAGTGAGCAATTTTATTAAGAACTTATCCTTTTCGTATAAAACTGGCAGGCTTTTATAGAAAATTGACTAATGGTTTAAAATGTTTATTTCCCTGCTGAAATTTCAACTGAATTTTGTTTTTGTTATGGAAATTTAAATACTTTTTATTCTAATTTTTATTTTCCGTTTTAACATTCATCTCTTTTTAGTATAAACTTCATGTTTGTTGGATTAAAATGCAATTTACTGTTTCAAAAGTGAATAATTTTATTAAAAACTTATTGTTGCATTGAAATTGCATTTTAATCCAACAAAGATGAAATTTTTACTAAAAAGAGATGACTTTTGAAAGGTAAAATAAAAATAAGAATACAAAGTGTTTAAATTCCAATAAAAAACATTTCAGTTGATCTTTCAGCAGGGAAATATACATTTTAAACCACTCGTCAATTTTCTATACAAACCTGCAAGTTTTAAACGAAAAGAATAAGTTCCTAAAAACATTGTTCACTTTTGAACCAGTAAATTGCATTTAAATCCAACAAACATTAAATTTGTATTGAAAAGAGATGAATTTTTTAAGGGAAAATAAAAATAAAATTAGACAGTATTTAAATTTCAATAACAAAAACAAATTTTAGTTGAAATTTCAGCAAGGATACAAAAATTGTAAACCATAAGTCAATTTCATTTTATTATCTATGTATAATGAATGTTTATTTTATTTCATACATTGCATGTCAGATGAGTAATAAATGTACCAAAATATTAATGTGAATTGATTCTTATTATATTTTACCCACATATTCTGCAAATTACCTCTATATCGTAACAATTTTAAATCAATGAATACTTCTCAAAACCTTAGAATAGTGAATATAGAAGTAAAATTAAATTTTAACCAAGAAGAAGTTACTTGCGAAATATTTAGTCGTGACAGATTACGTGAAAAAAATTCTAATTAAATTTTAAATTAAATTAAATTAAAAAATTATAACAACAAAATATTTTAAATAAAAATTGGAATAGTTAAATGAAACACCAACCAAATATTTAAATTTCTAAAGAAATTCTCCATCTATTATAAACCTAACCTACAATAAGTGCCCATCGAAAAAATAAAATTTTATGTAGAATATATAAATGTTGATTTAAAGTTATTCAATTTTCATTAAGGACATTAACTTTCAACTAAAAAGAAACCAGATATTTCACAATATACATGAAATTTCAACAAAAATCTGAATTTTTTCAAGGAATTGTCAACCTCATATTTAAATTATTAACCGATGAAATAAAGTTTGAATAAAAGAAGAAGAATTAGTCATCAAGAAGTTTAATACTCTACCATCTAAGAGGAATTTTCAACCAAAAAGAATTATTTTTTTGAAATTGTTACATTTTCAACGAAATAATAATCCCACCATAATTCTTTCCATTCATGCGATTCCTTTCATCCAGGCATTTTTTCATAAATTTCATTCATTCTTATACACTAAACGTATATACTGTACGGATGATAAAAGAATATACTTATTTTTTATTTTATTTATATTCTTCTAATGAAAATAATAAAACATGTTCCTTCTTTTGTTTCTCATAAACTACACATTTCGAATTTCGCGCTCATTTCACTTACTTCTCTGGATGGCCGTGGAAGGCGCTAAATGTCAAAACCCTCTTTCAATTTGCCTCAAGCCATC
>NC_046657.1:74140640-74143376 GCF_010883055.1 Belonocnema kinseyi | reverse complement strand
CAATAATTAATAAGTAATTGTAATTCAAGTCTTCTTCAAGTTTAAACAAAAATGTATGATATAAAATTTATCACTGCAGTAATTAATTATTCTTAATTTATTTTTGGTAATTTTAGTGATTTTATTTTAAGTCACATTGTCACAAATAAAGAAAAATTTAATTTTAAAACTCAACAGAGATAACCCCCTTTTCATTAAAATCGAGTTTTCTTATCTGTTACTCTAAAATCTTATTTAACAAATAGGAAAATTCTATTTGAAAATTTCTCAATCATTATTTATTACAAATATTAAATCTGAATATTTATATAATTCAAAGTCAGCGTGCTAAAAGTGACTAATCGGGTTGTCAGCGCGACGCAAGCGCAGTTCAAAAAGTTCCCAAGAATGGGGACACTGCTCCTCCATTTTAGTTCTCTAGTGCTTATTTTTTCTTGGTAATATACGGAGAATCTGGGAGTTTTGTTGGGGGAAATTACATAGGGACTGGGGACATAGAGTATTTCAATTTGTAACGTTCTCTGGCAATATGTCTGCATGCCGAGGGCCAAGCAATAATACCTATTGCATGAGACAAAATTTTATTTTTACAATAAACAAAGGAAAAAATATCGTTCACGATAAGTGCTTTTGGATATTGATCTTTATTTCCCTAAAGCTATTCAGTTAAATAATAAGATCGGTATTAAAAAAATATCGATTTTATTATTTAATTTTAACTTCAATAAATTTTCAAGAATAGAACATATTAACATATTATTCAGAAAAATAAAGTTTCTTCCTATGCAATTGGTATTAATGTTTGGTCTGGCGTGCAGATTTAATTTTAATAAAAAAGATAAATTTTCCATAAAAATGGACGAACAAAAAGCAATTTTTAACCAAATAATTTAACTTTCAACAACATTAAAAAAAAGACAAGTGTTTAACCAAAAAGAGAATAGGTAAATTTTCAGTAAAAGGAATGAATTTGTAAATACAAAAATGAATCTTTTGAACCATTTTTAACAACCTTTTAACGAATTTTTAAAAGAGAAAATTAAATTATGAAAATAAAAGATAAATTTAAAAAGTAGAATATTTATATTTTCAGTAAATGAAATTAACAAAACAAAATAATTGTAATTTTTAACTAAATAGATCAATTTTAACAATCTAAAAGTTAATTTCTATAAAAAAAAAGAAGACATTTCTAACCAAGAAAATTAAATGACTATAAAAAATTATACATTTTCCATAAAAACGGGATAGTTGAATTTCGAGTAAAATTAATGAATATTTTAATGAAATGTCCAATCCCTAACAAACCTAAATGAATATTCAAATTTGTAGTCAGAAAAATAAATTTTCAACAACATATAAATGAGTTTTTAACCAAAAAGATTAAATTACTATAAAAATTGTCAGTAAAAGAAATGAACTTTTGAATAAAATTATGAATCTTTAACAACATCAAATTAAATATTAATCAGATAGTTTCATTTTGAAAAAAATTTCAACAAACAAAAAAAATTTTAACGAAATGGATGAGTTTTCAACACTGACGATTAAATTTCTCTAAAAAATATAAATTTTCAACAAAAAATAATAAAATATTTGCATTTTCAGTAAAAGAAATTAATTTTTAAATAAAATTAATCTTCAACAAAAAAATTAATTTTGAAACAATCGGTTTTATTTTCATCCTCACAGATTAATTTTGATTAAGAAAGACAATTTTGAAAAAAATACATGAATTTTCAAATAAAAAAACAAATTTTCAACAAAAATGGAATATTTACATTTTTAGTCATAAAAAAAAATTGTTAACAAACAAACAAAAAACAAACAAAAACGAAACTTCAACCAAGAATTAAAAATATAGAATCTTTAAATGTTCAGTCAAAGAAATTAAGTTTTAAATATAATGACGAATCTTAAAATAAAATTAACTTTTAACCAAATAGTCACATTTTAAACAAAATAAATAAAATTTAAACTGAAAATACAAATTTTCAACCAAGAAGATAGAATTTCTATCAAAAAGATCAAATGATAAAAAAATATTCACATTTTCAGTAAAAGAAACATTTAAAAAATATTGAATTCTTTACAAACAAAAAAAATCATTTTCAATCAAATAGTTTGATTTTTATTAAAATACATGAATCTTTAAATAAAAAGTTCAAATTTTTAACTAAAAAGAAAATAATTTTCAACCAAGTGGATTGAATTTCTATAAAAAGGATAAATTTAGAAAATAGTAACAGGATATTCCATTTTCAGTATATGAAAATAACTATAAAGTAAAATTATGAATCTGAAAAATGAATTAATTTCTAACCAAATAGTTTAATTTTCAACAAAATACATTAATTTTAAACTAAAAAATACAAATTTTCAACCAAAAATAGCGTCTTAAATTTTTTTGTCAGAAGGATAAATTTAAAAAAAAAATTATGAACAAGAAGATTGAATTATTATAAAAAACGATAAATTTTCCATAAAAATGGAATAAATTTTTGGTAAAAGAAGTTTTTGGTAATCTAGTGACAATCTAGGGAGTTTGTCGGAGAAATTATATAGGGACATTGGGTATTTCAAGATGTGACGTCATCTGGCAAGATGTCTGCATGTCGAGGGCCAAGCAGTAATACCAATTTCATGGAACAAAATTTAATTTTTATAATAAACGAGAACAACAATAAACTTTTTTTATAATTATAAAAATTTAGGAGTAGACCCACCATTCTTAGT
>NC_046657.1:74125004-74140540 GCF_010883055.1 Belonocnema kinseyi | reverse complement strand
GTGGGTGTGCAGTGACGCATCACTCGAGGTTTCTGATGTATTATATGTAGAAAATGTATTATACGTAAAAACCCTGTAAAAAACGTAATAAACGTAACAAAGGTGGTTGATAAAACGCAACATTTTTACCATTTTTTTTTTGAAGGAAGGATCATTCTTCCCAACATGGATTCCTCGTTCTGCTTGACGACAACTTGAAAACGTATATTACGTTTTGTACAAAACTCAGGACGTATTATGCGTACGTAAATTACGTCAAAAACCACATATAATTTTCTGGCGCTTCGTGTGAAAATAAGTTAGGTAATAAAAAAAGTGTCGACAGAAAATTGTTGAATTATAAACTATTCGAATATAAAAATTTCGGAATTCAAATATAAAACAAATTTTGTTGATTAATATTATTTTATGATACACGCACGATTTTAGCCCTTTCCACCCTTTTGAAGCATGTAAGGCTCTACTTTTTACTCCCTATGGACTGAAATCCACTTATTTTATTGTATAAATGTGAGGAAATTTTTGTTGCACATAAGAGAGTTTTGCGGTAATTTACTTTAAGTTATCAATAATTACCTGTACTATTACCGTAAATCCCCGATAATTTTCAGAAATTTATGGGCATTTAAAAAAAAATTAATTTTGGGAAATTTACGGTAAGTTATCATATTTACCTGTAAAACTATCATAAATGACCAAATATTTTGATAAATTTCCGGAAATTAGTGGCAAAATTTAGGTTGAACCTCTGGTAGTAGCCCATCAAACCTAAAAAGAATGTAACATTCTTTTTCCGTTTGGGATTGGAAAACTGTTAACGGCCTCTATTTTCCTCTGATCAGGTTTTAACCCGCCTTGAGTAATTATGTGCCCAGAATCAGTAATTTCCTCTTTCAAAAATTTACATTTTTTAGACTGCAACGTCAAACCTGCAGTTTTTAATCTTCTGGTAAAAACGCGATTTCTTCCAAATTCAAAGTATGTGGTACTTTGAAATTCTTTGCGGTTCTTGATTTTTATCTTATTTAAATTTCTTTAATTTTGAATTTAGTTTATCGTCTAAATTCCTTAGCTGCCAAAGAACATTAGAATGCCCTCCTGAAATTTGGATTGAAGGTATTAATTCATTGCCTTGTTTTCCATCCTAAATTCTTAATCGGTGATTATTGCTATAATATTCTAGAACGTTGAATTTCATTTAAATTCGAATTTGAAATTTGTCTCAAATTTAAACTTTTCCGCTCTTTTAAATTACTTTGGATGCACTTTCCAATAATTTTTTATCGTAAATATTACATTTCAATAATAATATTATTTAAAATACGCGCGCTAATGATAACCAATCAGGTTGTCGTCGCGACGCAAGCGCAGTTCAAAAAGTTCCCGAGATTATGACCACTGACATATCTTAAGTTTGCCTAAGTTCAATTTAATCACAGTGATAAACTATCGTTATAATAAATTAATTAATAGGAATGTAGCTACGTAAGGGAAAGAAAGACTCGCGATAATTGTGTCTTTTTATACCTAAAAATAAAAATTTCAAGACTGAATTCCTCGATGGTAAGTAGGATTGTAGCCATGTAAACAAAAAATGAACCGAACATAACCTAGTTTTCTTAAACGTCATTCCGTGACACTTGTCAGTTACATTGTTTTGAATTATAAAAATAGTTTTAAATACTATTTTCTCACATTCAGCAATAATTAATAATCAATCTTCTACTATAAAATATTCGTAGTTATCGAAATAATCCTTTTCGGCAGGCTGGAATATTTTATTCTTCCTGTTTCATTAGTTTGAAATCTGTCAACCGGAATTATGATGAATCGAATTTGGAAGACAGATCTTTTGAGTGAATAAGAAAAAAAAAAATTAATGAAAATGGGAGCCTTACCATAAAAAGTGAAATGTTTCACCTCTCGAAATACAAAATAGGATAATTTTTGTCATTTTTTGAGAAAATAGAAGCAAAAGCATGCCAATTTTGGCAAATTTAATCCGGCTATTTCGAAGGCGAATGGTGCTTGGCCTGATTTTTGGACTATCGCTCACTTATTGTGCTGTTTCTCTTCTGCGACACGAAGTGAGTTTTTATTTATTCCTTTTTATTTAAAATATGTATGGGATTTTCAAATTTTATGTCCAATTTTCGACAAAATGGTTGAATTTTGAAACAAGTTGTTGAATTTTAAACTAAATAGAAGAATTTTTTTATCAAATTGGCGAATTTTGAAACAAGCAAGTTTAAAATTTAATTCAAAAAGTGACATTTTCAACCAGGTAATTGAATTCTCAACAAAATAGTGGAATTTTCAAAAAAAAAGTTAATTTTTTTTTTTAAATCTATTTAGAAAAAGATAATTTCCATAAAATAGTCAAATGTTCAACTGAAAAAGATACATTTTCAACAAAAAAGGGAAAATTTTCTGTTAAAAAGGTAATTTAAGAAAAAAAATATTTGCCAAGAGAATAGGTAAATTTCCGACTAAAGGGATAAATTTTAAAACCGAAAAGACGAAGTTTTAACCAAGAAATTTAATTTTCTACAAAAAAAGCCGTATTTTCAACTTGAAAAAATCAATTTTTAACAAAAGCGGTAAACAATTAAATTTCTAGTTAAAAAAATTAATTATAAAAAAAGAGAAAAATTAAATTTTGAGTTAAAAAATTAATTTTAAGCTAAAAAAATGCAATTTTTAACAAAAAAGGTAAACTTCCTACCAAAGGGATGAATTTTAAAGTCAAAAAGACGAAATTTTAACAAAAAAAAATAATTTTTTGCAAAAAAAGAAAAATTTTCGACAAAATACTTGATTTTTCAAAAAAATAGTTAAATTTTCAACTGTAAAAAATAATTTTCAACAAGGAAAACTAATATCTAACCAAAATAGAGTAATTTTAATACCAAAAATACGAATTTTTAACCAAGAAAAAATATGAACCTTTATCCAAAAAAATTAAATAACCAACTAAATAACTGAATTTTCAAATAAACAATTTAATTTTTAATATTAAAAAAACACCAATTTTGAACCAAAGAGATGAATTTTAATACCAAAAGACGAATTTTCAACAAAATACTCTAATTTTTTTTAAAAGTTTAATTTTCAACTAAGAAAAATAATGTTTAACATAAAAAAAATAACGAATTCGTAATGAAAGAGATGAATTTTACAACCAAAAAGATCAATTTTAAAACAAGGAAATTAGTTTTGTTACTAAAAAGATAAATTTTCAATAAAAAAACTTGAATTTTCTTCAAAGAAAAAAATATTTTTGAAGAAAAATATAAAAGCCTAATTTTCCGTAGAAAAATTAATTCTAAAACAAACAAAAATAACAATTTTTGTATAAAAATAGATAAATTTCCAAACAAACAGTTTAACAAAGAATTTTTAAACCGAAATTCAACTGAAGAGATGAATTTTACATCAAAAAGACAAATTTTCAAACAAGAAAATTAGTTGTTTTTTTTAACTAAAAAGACGAATATTTAACAAAACACTTAAATTGTCAAGTAAGAAGGAAAAAAATGTTTTTCGTTGAATATTCGTCTTTTTGATAAAAAATTATTTGTTTGTAAATTCATATTTTTAGTTGAAAATTAATTTTTAAACTGAAAATTCAACTATTCCATTTTTGGTTGGAAATTGATTTGTTTTCGTTGAAAATTCAATTCATTTGTTAAAAACTCAATTTCTGATTCGAAAATTTAATTATTTTATTTTTGTTTGAAAATATAGTTTTTTTTTTACTTGAAAATTCATTTCTATGTTGAAATTTTAACAATTTTCTTGCTTTTTTCTTGATTATTATTATTATTATTATTATTATTTGTTTGTAATTTCATCTCTTTTCTAACAAAATTATTTTTTTTAGTGAAAGTCAATTTTTTTTCCTAAACGATTCGTCTTTCTGATAAAATATTATTTGTTTTTAATTTTTTTTAGTTGAAAATTATTTTTTTAACTGAAAATTCAACTATTCCATTTTTTGTTGGAAATTTATTTATTTTTTGTTGAAAATTCAATTAATTTGTCAAAAATTCAATTTCTAATCCGAAAATGTAATTATTTTATTTTTGATTCAAAATTGATTTTTTTACTTAAAAATTCATTTCCATTGTTGAAATTTTGACAATTTTCTTGTTTTCTTTTTTTTGCTAGAATATTATTTTTTTTTGTAATCGCATCTCTTTTCTAACAAAATTCTTTTTTTTTTTAGTGAAAATCCATTTTTTTTCGTTTGAAAGTGCGTCTTTTTGATAAAAAATTATTTGTTTGAAAATTAATTTTTTAACTGAAAATTTAATTTTCAATAAAAAAATTAATGTTAAAACCAAAACAAACAAAAAATTTGGTAATAAAATAGGTCGATTTCCAAAGAAATTTCCAAAGAAAAAACTTCAGGAGAAATTATTATTTAATTTTATATACAAGGCAAGAAAAATTTATAATAAAATATTAATGCACATTCGTTTAAAAATAATCTTTTCTAAAATACTTTTTTAAATAATTTAATTTTTGGGTTTTTTTCTGCATCGGAAGAGGTATTTTTTTCTTTTCCACAGGGAAATTTTTTATTTTAAGGGTTTTTATAGAGTTGAAATTGACGAAGTTTTGGTTATTTTTTTCTGAATTGGAAGAAACGTTTTTTCAATTTGGAATTTTTATTGAGTTGAAAGGGGTCACTTTTTTTAAATGTTTTTTTTTTCAATTGGAAGAGGGGAATTTTTTATTTTCCCTTTTTGATGAATTTGGAAGATACACATGTTTTATTTTTAAATTATTTAAATTAAATTAATTATTTAAAATTGTTCAATTGGAAATTTTTTCAAATTTTCATTTTATACGTCTAAATGTTGAAAATTTAATTATTTTATTGAAAATTATGAACTGAAAATTTAACTTTTCCATTTTTTATTAGAAATTTATATTTTTTAGTTGAAAATTCATGCCTTTTTCTTTTTGAAAATCGAAATAATTTGTAAATTCATCTCTTTTGTAACAAAAAATTTTTTATTAGTGAAAATCAATTTTTTTAGTTGAAAATTCGTCTTTTGGATAAAAAAATTATTTGTTTGTAGATTCATATTTTTAGTTGAAAATTAATTTTTTAAATAAAAATGTAACTATTCCATTTTTGGTTGAAAATTTATTTCTATGGTTTAAATTAGAACGATTTTGTTGATTTTCTTTTTTCTAGGATATTATTATTTTGGGTTTTAATTTCATCTCTTTTCTAACAAAAATTATTTTGTTTTTTAGTGAAAATAAATTTTTTTTTCGTTGAAAATGCGTCTTTTTGATAAAAAATTATTTGTTTTTAAATTCATGTTTTTTGTTGAAAATGAATTTTTCAGCTGAAAATTCAACTATTCCATTTGTGGTTGCAAATTTATTTATTATTATTATTTTTTTTTTCGAAAATTGAATTAATTTGTCAAAAATTCAATTTCTAATCCGAAAATTTAATAATTTTATTTTTGATTGAAAATTTATTTTTTTTTAATTGAAAATTTATTTTTAGGGTAAAATTTTAACAATTTTGTTGGTTTTTTTTTTTGTTAGAATATTATTTTTTTTTTGTAACCGCATCTCTTTTCTAAAAAAATTATTTTTTTTTTTAATGAAATTTTTTTTTTCGTTGAAATTTCGTCTGTCTGATCAAAAATTATTTGTTTGTGAATTCATATTTTTAGTTGACAATTAATTTTTTAGCTGAAAATTCAACTATTTCATTTTTTGTTGGAAATTTATTCATTTTTTTTTTTTAGTTAAAAATTCATGCCTTTTGTTGAAAATCGAACTAATTTGTTAAAAATTCCATTTTTGATCTGAAAATTTAATTCTTTTATTTTTGGTTGAAAATTTATTTCCTTACTTGAAAATTCTGTTCTATGGTGAAATTTTAACAATTTTACTTGTTTTTTTTTTTGCTAGAATATTATTTTTTTTGTAATCGCACTCTTTACTAAAAAAAGTTATTTTTTTTTAGTGAAATTTTTTTCTTGAAATATCGTCTTTCTGATAAAAAATTATTTGTTTATAAACTCATATTTTTAGTTGAAAATTATTTTTTTAACTAAAAATTGAACTTTCATTTTTGGTTGGAAGTTTATTTATTTTTCAAAATTGAATTAATTTATAAAAAATTCAATTTCTGATCCGAAAATTAAATTATTTCATTTTTGGTTTAAAATTTATTTCTATTGTTGAAATTTTAACAATTTTCTTGCTTTTTTTGCTAGAATATTATTAATTTTTAATTGTAATTTCATCTCTTTTCTAAAGAAATTATTTTGCTCTTTAGTGAAAATTCATCTTTTTGATAAAAAATTATTTGTTTGTAAATTCATGTTTTCAGTTGAAAATTAATTTTTTACCTTAAAATTGAACTATTCCATTTTTTGTTGGAAATTGATTTTTCAATTGAAAATTGAATTAATTTGTTAAAAATTCAATTTATGATCAAAAAATTTAATGATTTCATTTTTTGTTAAAAATTTATTATTTCCATTGTTGAAATTTTAACAATTTTCTTGTTTTTTTGCTAGAATATTATTTTTTTTTGTAATCGCATCTCTTTTCTAACAAAATTATTTTGTGTTTTAGTGAAAATCATTTTTTTCGTAAAAAATGCGTCTTTCTGATAAAAAATTATTTGTTTTTAAATTCATATTTTTAGTAGAAAATTAATTTTGTAACTGAAAATGTAACTTTCATTTTCGGTTGGAAATTCATTTATTTATTTATTTTCGTTAAAAATTGAATTAATTTGTCAAAAATTCAATTTCTGATTCGAACATTAAATTATTTCATTTTTGGCTTAAAACTTATTTCTATTGTGGAAATGTTAACAATTATCTTGTTTTTTTTGCTAGAATATTATTTTTTTTGTAATCGCATCTCTTTTCTAAAAAATTTTTTTTTTAGTGAAAATCTTTTTTTTTGTTGTTGAAAATTCGTCTTTTTGAGAAAAAATGATTTGTTTGTAAATTCCTATTTTCAGCTGAAAATTAATTTTTAAACTGAAAATTTAACTTCCATTTTTGGTTGTAAATTTTTTTTTGTTCAAAATTGAATTAATTTGTCAAAAATTCAATTTCTGATCCGAAAATTTAATTATTTCATTTTTGGTTGAAAATTAATTTTTTTACTTGAAAATCATTTCTATGGTGAAATTTTTACAATTTTCTTGCCTTTTTTGCTAGAATATTATTATTTTTTGTTTGTAATTTCATCTCTTTTCTAAAAAAATTATTTTGCTTTTTAGTGAAAATTAATTTTTTTTTCTTTAAAAATTCATCTTTTTGATCAAAAATTATTTGTTTGTAAATTCATATTTTCAGTTAAAAATTAATTTTTTACCTGAAAATTTAACTATTCCATTTTTGGTTGGAAATTTATGTATTTTTTAATTAAAAATTGAATTACTTTGTTAAAAATTCAATTTTTTATCCAAAAATTTAATGATTTCATTTTTTATTGAAAATTTATTATTTCCATTGTTGAAATTTTAATATCTTGTTTTGTTTTTATTGCTAGAATATTATTTTTTTTGCAATCGCATCTCTTTTCTAACAAAATTATTTTGTTTTTTAGTGAAAATCAATTTTTTTCGTAAAAGATGCTTCTTTCTGATAAAAAATTATTTGTTTTTAAATTCATATTTTTAGTAGAAAATTAACTTTGTAACTGAAAATTTAACTTTCATTTTTGGTTGAATTTTTTTTTTCAAAATTGAATTAATTTGTCAAAATGAATGTTTGGTTGAAAATTTATTTCTTTACTTGAAAATCATTTCTATGGTGAAATTTTAAATTTTTTCTTGCTTTTCTTTGCTAGAATATTTTTAGTTTTTGTTTTTAATCGCGTCTCTTTTTCAACAAAATTATTTTGTTTTTTTAGTGAAAATCATTTTTTTTCGTTGAAAATTCGTCTTTCTGATAAAAAATTATTTGTTTTTAAATGCATATTTTTAGTTGAAAATTATTTTTTCAACTGAAAATTCAATTATTCCATATTTGGTTGGAAATTTATTTATTTTTTTCGTTGAAAATTGAATTAATTTGTCAAAAATTCAATTTCTAATCCGAAAATGTAATTATTTTATTTTTGATTGAAAATTGATTTTTTTACTTGAAAATTCATTTCCATTATTGAAATTTTAACAATTTTTTTTGTTAGAATATTATTATGTTTGTAATCGTATCGCTTTTCTAACAAAATTATTTTTTTTTTGTGAAAATCCATTTTTTTTTCGTTAAAAATTCGACTTTCTGATAAAAAGTTATTTGTTTTTAAATTCATATTTTTAGTTGAAAATTAATTTTTTAGCTGAAAATTCAACTATTCCATTTTTGGTTGGAAGTTTATTTATTTATATTTTTTTTAGTTGCAAATTCATGCCTTTTGTTGAAAATCGTAATAATTTGTTAAAAATTCAATTTTTCATCCGAAAATTGAGTTATTTTATTTCTAGTTGAAAATTGATTTCTGTAGTTGAAAATTAATTTTTTTATCTTTTTAATTAAAAATAGAATATTATTTTTTCTGTTGGATAATTCATATTCATGCTTAAAAATTTATTTTTTTCTGTTGAAAACTAAACTGTCTTGTTAAAAATTCATTTTTTTGTTGGGTAGAAATTAATTTTTTACCTGAAAATTTAACTATTCCATTTTTGGTTCGAAATTTATATTTTTAAGTTAAAAATTCATATCTTTTGTTGAAAATCGAACTAAATTATTAAAAATTCATATTTTTTACTAGAAAATTAAATTATTTTATTTTTAGTTGAAAATTTATTTCTTTAATTAAAAATTCTTTTCTATGTTTGAGAACTTAACAATTTTGTTGTCTTTTTTTGTTAGAATATTATTATTTTTGCTTGTAAATTCATCTCTTTTGTAACAAAAAAAAGAATGATTTCTTTTTTAGTAAAAATCAATTTTTTTCAGTTGAAATTTCGTTTTTTGTTTAAAAAAATTATTTTTTTTGTAAATTCATTATTTTGTTTGAAAATATATCTTTTTCTCAGTCGAAAATTCATATTTTTCTCTGAAAATCGAACTGTATTGTTAAAAATGCATTGTTTTATCTAAAAATTTGATTATTTAATTTTTCGTTAAAAATGTATTTCTTTTTTGGTACTCTATTTGGTGAAAAATGTATGAATTTTGCTAAAGAATTCGTTTTTCTAGTTCTTATTATATTTATATATTTTATATATATATTTTTTATATAAAATTATATTAATTATTTGCAAAAAAAAACTGTTTGTCATTAAGTAAGTTAAGTAACTGAAATTTTTTTTAATTTACGATCTCAAATTTTTTTATTTTACCACGAAAAATTTGTGCGAAAAAAATATTTTTTTCAGGGAAGAGGTATTTCTTTAGAAAATGATTTTGAGGACATTAATGACAATGAATTTCTCAATGAGAATGAAGAGAACAGTGATGAACAGGTTTCTATGAAATCTTTAATTTGGGAGATGGACGTTTTAAATGACGAAAATGCTGATTCTCTCGTCGAGACGAATGCCCCAGGCCAGGGAAACAATTCTGAGAGTTTACCTGCAAATTGCCGAAATTCTATTCAGGTATTTTTACAAAAATTCATTTTTAGTCCAAAATTCAATAATTTCGATCGAAAAACTGTCTATCAAGAAAGACGATTTTTCAAGAAAATACATGAATTTTCAAGAAATTAATTGAATTTTCCAATCAAATCTTTTTTCATAAATTCAATTTTTTAGTTCAAAATTCCTCACTTTGATTGAATTTTATTTTTTATTTAGAATACAAAATTTAACTCTAAATTTAAAAACTAAATTTAAATATTTAAATAAAAATTTTAATTTAATCAATTTTTGGTTAAAAATTTATGTTTTTTTAGTTGAAACTTTAACTATTTGGATTTTTATTTCAAATTAATTTAATTTTTATTTAAAAAATAATCTTTTTAGTTTTAAATTCAAGTATTCCAGTTAAAAGTTCATCATTTCTATTGAAAATTCCTTTCTTTTTGTTGAAAATAAAATTGTTTGTTTGAGAGTTAAAATATTTTGTCAAAAACTCATCTTTTTAGTTGAAAATTCATCATTCTTTGATCGAAAATTAGTTGTCTTTTTTTTATGCGGAATTTTTTTGTTACAACTAAAAATTTAATTATACCAATTTTGATACAAAAATTGATCTTTCTTTAGTTGAAAATTCAACTATTTCGTTCAAAATTCACGTTTTTTGTTGCAAAATCGCATTTTTCGATAAGATAATACTTAAAATTCTTATTTGAAAATTAATCTTCTATTTGGAAATTTATCTTTCTGGTAGAAAATTTATCATTTTGATTGCAAACTTATTTTTTGTTCTTAAAAACTCAACTATTTGGTTTGAAAATTTTTATTTTTTTAGTGAAAAATTCAGTTAATTTCTAGTAATTTCATGTATAATTATGATACATCGTATTTTTGTGTAGAAAATTATTTTTTGCTTGTTTCAAAATTCATAATTTGGTTTAAAAATTCATCTTTTTGGTTGAAAATTTAACTATTTGGTTGAAAAATCATCTTTTATCAAAAAGTTAAGTAACTACATTTTTTTTTTAATTTAAGATCTCAAACTTTCTTATTTTACCACGAAAAATTTTTGCGAAAAAAATTTTGTTTACAGGGAAGAAGTATTTCTTTAGAAAATGATTTTGAGGACATTAATGACAATGAATTTCTCAATTTAAATGGAAATCTGTTATTTTTTCAATTGAAAATTAATCTATTTCGTTGAAAATCCACGTATTTTTGTGAAAAAATCAATTTTTTTGTAGATGATTATCTTTTTATTTGCAAATTAGTCTTCTTGATTGAAATTTTCCTCTCTTCGGTTAAAAATTCAAGTATTCCAATTAAATATTTACTATTTTCGTTGAAAATTGATCTTTTAGGTTGGAAATAAAATTATTTGGATATAAGTTAAATAGTTATTTTTTTTTTTAGTTTAAAATTCAACTGTTTCGTTGAAAATTCATGTCTTTTTTTGAAAAATTGTATTTTTTGTTAGAAAATTCATTTTTTTGTATCAAAATTAATCTTTTTGTTTCAAAATATATCCTTTTTTTTTAATTTATCTTTTTTTGCAAATCCATTTTTTGTTTGTTGAAAACTCATTTTTTTCAACTCAACATTTTAATATTCCATCTTAAGTTGAAAATTGAACTTTTCTTGTTCAAAATTCAACAATTTTCATAAAAATTGATATTTTTTTATTGAAAATTAAACTATTTTAGTTAAAAATTTACAATTTTATTAGAAAATTCATCACCATTGTCAATAGAAATTTACTTTTTTTTTAGCTCAAAATTCAACTATTTCGTTCAAAATGCATGCCTATTCTTGAAAAATTTTATTTTTTGTTAGAAAAATTTTTTTTTTGTTTCAAAATTAATCTTTTTGTTTAAAAATTTATCATTTTTTTTTTAAATTTAAGTTTTTTTTGCAAATCCGTTTTTTTGTTTGTTGAAAATTCATTTTTTTCAACTCAAAATTTGAATATTCCATCTTGAGTTGAAAATTGAACTTTTCTTGTTCAAAATTCAACAATTTTCATAAAAATTGATATTTTTTTATTGAAAATTAAACTATTTTAGTTAAAAATTTACAATTTTATTAGAAAATTCATCACCATTGTCAATAGAAATTTACTTTTTTTTTTAGCTCAAAATTCAACTATTTCGTTCAAAATGCATGCCTATTCTTGAAAAATTTTATTTTTTGTTAGAAAATTTTTTTTTGTTTCAAAATTAATCTTTTTGTTTAAACATTTATCATTTTTTTTAAATTTAACTTTTTTTGCAAATCCATTTTTTGTTTGTTGAAAACTCATTTTTTTCAACTCAACATTTGAATATTCCATCTTAAGTTGAAAATTGAACTTTTCTTGTTCAAAATTCAACAATTTTGACAAAAATGGTTATTTTTAAATGGAAAATTCAACTATTTCGTTGAAAAATTCACGTCTTTTTTTATCCTTTTCTTTGAAAATTAATCTTCCTGTTTAGAAATTATTTATTTTTTATTAAAAAATTCAATTATTCTAGTTAAATATTCAAAATTTCAGTTACAAATTCATCTTTTAGGTTTAAAATTAAACTATTTTAGTTAAAAATTTACAATTTTATTTAGAAAATTTATCATTATGTTTTTGGTTGAAAATTAATCCTTTTTTTTTTAGTTGAAAAATTTAAATTTTTGTTTGAAAATTTATCATATTTAGTAGAATATTGAATCATTTTGTTGAAATTTCACGTATAATGTTGAAAAAATTTTTTTTTTGGAAGTTAATTTTTTTGTTTGAAGATTAATCTTCTTGTTCAAGTAATTCCACTTTTTTGTTGAAAATGTGTCTTTTTGAGTGTAAAATTAAACTATTTGGTTGAAAATTCATTTATGTTGTTAAAAAATCGTCTTTTTATTCGAAAATAAATTTTTTTCTTAAACTGAATCTTCTTGTTTGAAAATTCAGCTATTTTGTTGAAAATTTGTCTTTTTTTCGTGGAAAATTCAATTAGTTTGTTAAAAATTAATTCATATTGTTAAAAAATCGTTTTTTTTTAAATTAATCTTTATTTTTGAAAATTAATCTTCTTGATTTAAAATCCAAACATTTTCATTTTTGGTTAAACATCATTTTTTTAGTTGAAAATTTAACTATTTCGCTGAAAATTCATGTATTTTGTAGATAAATCTTCTTTTTGGTAAAAAAATCTTCGTGTTTGAAAATTCATCTGTTTTGTTGAAAAATCCTCTTTTTTTAATACAAAATAACTTTTTTTTTAATTAGTCTTTTTTAGTAGAAAATTCTATTATTTATGTTTGAAAATTCTTGTATTTTGTTGGAAAATCGTCTTCTTATTTGAAAATTAATTTTTTGTTTGAAACTTAATCTTCTTGTTTGAAAATTCAGCTTTTTTGTTGAAAATTTATCTTTTTTAAGTGGAAAATTCAATTATTTTGTTGAAATTTCATGTAAAATGTTGACAAATCTTTTTTTTTTAGAACATTAATCTTTTTGTTTAAAAAATTTATCTTGTCGTTGGAAAATTCAAGTATTTCAGTTATCCATTTATTGTTTAAGTTGAAATTTTATATATTTGATTGCAAATTCACCTATTTTGTTGAAAATCGTATTTTTTATACAGAAAATTCACTTTTTTCTTTGAAAATTTGCCTTTTAGCAGAAAATTCAATTATTTTGTTGAAATTTCATGTCTAATGTTGGAAAATCATAAATTTTTATAGAAAATTAATTTTTTGTTTGACAATTACAACTTTTTTAAAAAAAATTTGTCTTTTTGAGTAGAAAATTCAAGTATTTCAGTTAAATATTCATCATTTTAACGGAAAATTCATCCTTTTGGTTTAAAACTCAACAATTGCAGTTGAAAATTCATGTAATTTTTTGAAAAATCGTCTTTTTCTTATAAAAAATTGGATTTTTTGTTTGAAAATTTGTCTTTTTTCGTCGAAAATTTGTATCTTTTAGTTGAAAATTCAAATATTTTACTGAAAAAATGCCTTTTTTGGAAAGTAATTAATCTTTTTGTTTGAAAATTAATCTTCTGGTGTTAAAATTAGTCTTTCTGGTTGAAAATTCGTGTATTTTAGTTGAATATTAATTATTTTCTTTAAAAACTCTTCACATTTTTTGAAAATAAAACTATTTTATTTATTTTTTTATTTATCGCATTGTTTGATTATTTATTTTTTTGTAGAAAATTTATTTCTTTTAATTGAAAATTTAACTATTTTATTTTTGGTTAAAAATCAGGTATTCTGTTTGGAAAATCTTCTGGTTTTAAAATTAATATTGTACATTGAAAATTTAATTATTTGTTTGAAAATTGATCTTTTCTAGTTGAAAATTTAATTATTACAGTAGAAACTAGTTTGGTGAAAAATCTTTGATTTTGGTTGAAAATTAAATTTTATTAACTGAAAATATAACTTTTCCATTTAAATATTAAAAATTTTAGTATAAATTTCTTTTTTTTGGTTTAAAATGCAACTATTCCATTTTTCATTGAAAACTGATCTTTTTTAGTTGCAAATCCAACTATATGGAAATGAGCGTGAGGCTTTTATTTATTTTTAAAATATTAACTAATTAAATAAAAATTACAGGGAAAGGTTTTTATTGTCGATGAAAAGGGGTACGTTTGTTATCGGAAAGACATTTTGGGGAGTGGTTGCTGCAACAGAGACTTGTTAAAACCGTCCCGAGATAATATTTCAACTTCGGTGAAAAGATACAGTTGCGAAACTTGCAACACGGCCGGATGCTGCGCAATTTACGAATACTGCGTGTCCTGCTGTTTGCATCCTGGCAAGGTAAATTATATTCGAAATTTATATTCATTTATTTTATTTCATTTCATTTCTTTTTATTTTATTTCATTTCATTTCATTTCATTTTATTTCATTTTATTTCTTTTAATTTTTATTTGATTTCATTTCGTTTTATTTAATTTCTATTTATTTCATTTTATTTTATTTCGTTTCTTTTTATTTCAATTTTATTTAATATAATTTATTCTGTTTCATTTTATTTCTTTTTATTTTATTTTATTGAATTTATTTATTTTTTTAAATTTAATTTAATTTGATTTTATTTCTTTTTATTTTATTTCATTTCATTTTATTTTATTTCATTTTATTTCATTTCTTTTTATTTTATTTCAATGTATTTGATTTTATTTCATTTTCTTTCATTTTTTAAAATTTTATTTCATTTCATTAAATTTATTTCATTTTGTTTCTTTTCATTTCATTTCATTTTATTCATTTGTTTCTATTTCATTTCTTTTTATTTTATTTCATTTTATTAATTTTTTTAAATTTTATTTCATTTCATCTTATTAAATTTATTCTATTTCATTTTATTTCATTTTATTAAATTTATTAAATTTTATTTTATTTCTTTTTATTTTATTTATTTATTATTTTTTCATTTTATAAAATTTTTTTATTTCATTGTATTTTATTTCATTTATTTTTATTTTTTTCATTTTATTAAATTTATTCTATTTCATTTTATTTCACTTTATTAAATTGATTTTATTTCATTTTATTTAGTTTATTTCATTTAATTTTTTTCATTTTATTTCATCTATTTTATTTCATTTTATTAAATTTTTTTATTTTATTTTATTTCATCTTATTAAATTTATTCTATTTCATTTTATTTAATTTTATTAAATTTATTTCATTTTATTTTATGTCATTTTATTTATTTCATTTCTTTTTATTTCATTTTATTTCTTTTAATTTAATTAAATTTCATTTCTTTTTATTTTTTTTCAATTTATTCAATTTATTCGATTTCATTTTATTTCACTTTATTAGATTGATTTTATTTCGTTTTATGTTTTTCATTTTATTTCATTTCTTTGTATTTTATTTCATTTTATTAAATTTATTTAATTTATTTTACTTCATTTTAGTTGATTCTATTTCATTTCTTTTTATTTTATTT
>NC_046657.1:74114839-74124904 GCF_010883055.1 Belonocnema kinseyi | reverse complement strand
TCATTTTATTAAATTTATTCTATTTCATTTTATTTCACTTTATTAAATTGATTTTATTTCATTTTATTTCATTTTATTAAATTTTTTTATTTTATTTTATTTCATCTTATTAAATTTATTCTATTTCATTTTATTTTATTTTATTAAATTTATTTCATTTCTTTTTATTTCATTTTATTTCTTTTAATTAAATTAAATTTTATTTCTTTTTATTTTTTTCAATTTATTAAATTTATTCGATTTCATTTTATTTCACTTTATTAGATTGATTTTATTTCATTTCATTTCTTTTTATTTATTTTTTTTTTCAGTTTATTTCATTTCTTTGTATTTTATTTCATTTTATTAAATTTATTTAATTTATTTTACTTCATTTTAGTTGATTCTATTTCATTTCTTTTTATTTTATTTTATTTATTATTTTTTTAATTTATCAAATTTTTTTATTTCATTGTATTTTATTTCATTTCATTATATTTTTTTTCATTTTATTTTATTTTATTTCATTTTATTTTTATTTCATTTCATTTATTTTATTTATCCTTTGGGTTTAAAATTGAATTATCTTGTTCTGAATTGATTTTTTTGTTTATTAAAGATTTATTGTTGTAACCGAAAATTTCATTTTTTCTTTTTTTTGATTAAAACCCCCATTTTTTTTTTGATAAAAATAAAAATATTATGTTGAAAATTTATTTTTTCTTCTGTTTGAACATTTATTTTTCTCACATTTTAAATATTCTAATTTTTGTTTGAAAATTAAACTTTGTTAAATCAAACTTCATGTACTTTCTTAAAAATTCGTGTTTTTGTATTTAAATAGAAAATTAATCTTTTGTGTTGAAAATTCCACTATTTGGTCAAAAATTCATATTTTTCGTTGAAAATTAATCACTGCCGTTAACAATTAATTTTTGTTGCTGAAACTTCTTTTTTTTTAATTAATTGATTTAGCTGAAAAACATGTTTTTTGTTTAAAATTTACTTTTCTAACTGCAAATTAAACTATTTTAGTTTTGATTTGTAAATTTATCTTTTTCAGTTGAAAATTGATTTATTTTATTGAAACTGTTTCTTTTTTTTGAAAAAAATTATTTTCCTAATGTATCATTTTCTTTTTGTTGAAAATTCTATTAAAATAAATAATATTTGGTGAAAAAAATTTGTATTTTGTAAAAAAAAAAATTCTTTTTTGGCAGAAAATTAGTTTGTTTTTTCGTAAATTAATTCCCTTTTAATTAAAAATTCAGCTATTCCATTTTTATAAAAATTTTGTTTATAGATATTTAATAATTTTGATTTAAAATTTACCATTTTGGTGGAAAATGTAACTTTTGTTAAAACTTTATTTTATTTGGGTTAAAAAACTTATTTCTTGAAATTAAAATCAAACA
Source organism: Belonocnema kinseyi (assembly GCF_010883055.1). Lineage (NCBI taxonomy): Eukaryota > Metazoa > Arthropoda > Insecta > Hymenoptera > Cynipidae > Belonocnema > Belonocnema kinseyi. Next base: position 74,123,510 of record NC_046657.1, on the reverse strand, counting down.
ATTTTCTTTTTTGTTCCAACTTGATCCTTTTTATCTGAAAATTCATTTACTTTGTTAAAAATGCGTTTTTTTTTAAATAGAAAATTAATGTTTTGTGTTGAAAATTCCAGTTTTTGGTGACAAATTCATAGTTTTGGTTAAAAGTTCATCACTGTGATTAAAAATTAATTTTTGTTGCTGAAAATTCCTTTTTAGTTGAAAATTAATTAACTTTGCTGAAAACTCGTTTTTTTTGGTTGTTTCAAATTTACTCTTCGAACTGAAAATTAAAATATTCTGGTTTTGGTTTGTAATTTTATCTTTTTTGGTTGAAAATTTATATATTTTAGTCAAACTGTATTTTTTTGATAGAGAATTCATTTTTTGCATTTAAAATTGAATTATTTGGTTGAGAATTGATTTTTTTGTTGTTGAAAATTTATTTTAACTGTAAATTTTATTTTTTGTTGTTGTTTAAAAAACAATTTTTTTTATGGAACAAAAATTTTCTCTTTTGGTTGAACTTTGATTGAAAATTCATCACTGCGATTAAAAATTAATTTTTTGCTGAAAATGTAACGATTTTTCCACATTATACATAAAATTTCAATAAAATAATTGAATTTTCCACTGAAAAAAGACCATTTTCAACAAAATAGTTGAATTTTCAAACAAAAAAATTAATTTACAAACAAAAAGATTAATTTGCACAAAAAATTTTTTTACAAAAACACGATTTTTCATGAAAATACATTTATTTTCATTTAAATATGTGAATTTTCAAACTTGAGGATTAATTTCCAAACAAAACAAAAAAATTTTCTACACAAAAATACGATTTTTCAAAATTATACATGTTGTTGAATTTTTGAAAAAAAATAATATTGTAACCAAATGGTTGAATTTTCAAAAAAAAAAAAGTTAATTTTCAACCAGAAATGGAATAGTAAAATTTTCAATTAAAAAAACATTTCCACAAAAAAAAGATAAATTTTCAATTGAAGTGATGAATTTTAAACTAAAAAGAGTAAGTAAAATTTCAACAAAACAATTGAATTTTTCACTCAAAAAGACGAATTTTCAATAAAAAAAGATGAAGTTTCAACGAACATAATGAATATTTATCTGGTATACTTAAATATACAAACAAATAATTAATTTTCTGAAAAAAACTGACTTTTTAACATTATACATGAAATTTTAAAAAAATAATTTAATTTTCCACTAAAAAAAAGACAAATTTTACACAAAATAGTTGAATTTTTAAACAATAAGATTAAGTTTCATGCAAAAAAAATAAATTTATAAACTAAAAGATTAATTTTCAAACAAAAAGACGATTTTTCAAAAAAATGCATGAATTTTCAATCAAATAATTGAATTTTCAACACAACAAATAAAGTTTTTACCAAATGATTAAATTTTCAGTTAAAACAAAACTTCCACAAACAAGAGAAATTTTCAGTGATGAATTTTTAACTGGAAAACTTGAATTCTTAACCAAAGTGATGAATTTTCAAGCAAGAAGTTTAATTTTAAAAGAAGAAATTTTATTATCTATCAAAAACAATCGATTTTTTAAGATAATATGTTTATTTTCAACGAAATTATTGAATTTTCCGCTAAAAAATACGAATTTTCAAGAAAACAGTGAAATTTTCGAATAAAAAGATTAATTTTCAAACAAAATAATTAATTTTCTACAAAAAAAAACAACGATTTTTGAACATTATACATGAAATTTCAACAAAATAATTTAATATTCCACTAAATATGATAAATTTTCAACCAAAAATTTGAATTTTCAACTAAAAAAATGATTAATTTTCAACCAGAAACATAATGATGAATTTTCTAATAAAATTGTAAATTTTTAACTAAAATAGTTTAATTTTAAACCTAAAAGATGAATTTGTAACTGAAATTTTGAACATTTAACTAGAATAATTGAATTTTTTAATGAAAAAAAAAGAATTTCTAAACAGGAAGATTAACTTTAAAAAAAAAGGATAAAAAAGACGTGAATTTTTCAACGAAATAGTTGAACTTTCAATTTAAAAATAACAATTTTTATCATATTCTTGAATTTTAACGAGAAAAGTTCAATTTTCAACTAAAAATGGAATATGAAAATGTTCAGTTAAAAAAAATGAATTTTCAACAACAAAAAAATGGATTTCCAAACAAGTGAAATTTAAAAAAAAAGATAAATTTTTAAACGAAAAGATTAATTTTGAAACAAAAAAATGAATTTTCTAACAAAAAATACAATTTTTTATGAAAAGGCATGAATTTTCAACGAAACAGTTGAATTTTTAACTAAAAAAAAAGAATTTTTAAGCAGGAATATTAACTTCCAAAGAAAAGGATAAAAAAAGACGTGAATTTTTCAGTGAAATAGTTGAATTTTCAATTTGAAATATAACAATTTCTATCAAAATTTTTGAATTTTTAACGAGAAAAGTTCAATTTTCAACTAAAAATGGAATATTAAAATGTTCAGTTAAAAAAAATAATTTTCAACAACAAAAAAACGGATTTGCAAACAAAAAAGTTAAATTTCCACGAAAATGATATATTTTTAAGTAAGAAAATTTTTTTTGAAATAAAAAATGAATTTTCTACTAAAAAATACAATTTTTCAAAAAAAGACATGAATTTTCAACGAAATAGTTGAATTTTGAGCTAAAAAAAAAGTAAATTTCTATCGATCATGGTGATGAATTTTCTAATAAAATTGTATATTTTTAACTAAAATAGTTTAATTTTCAATAAAAAAATTATTAATTTTTATCAAATCTGTTGAATTTTGAACAAGAAAAGTTCAATTTTCAACTTAAGATGGAATATTAAAATGTTGAGTTGAAAAAAATGAGTTTTCAACAAACAAAAAATGGATTTGCAAAAAAAATTAAATTAAAAAAAAGGATAAATTTTGAAACAAAAAGATTAATTTTGAAACAAAAAAATGAATTTTCTAACAAAAAATACAATTTTTCAAAAAAAATACATGAATTTTAAACGAAACAGTTGAATTTTGAACTAAAAAAAAAATTAACTATTTAACTTAAAACCAAATAATTTTATTTCCAAACTAAAGGGTCAATTTTCAACGAAAATAATGAATATTTTATTGGAATACTTGAATTTTTAACCGAAGAGAGGATAATTTCAATCAAGACTAATTTGCAAATAAAAAGAAAATCATCTACAAAAAATTGATTTTTTCACAAAAATACATGGATTTTCAACGAAATAGATTAATTTTCAATTGAAAAAATGATAATTTCCATTTAAATTGAGAAATTCATTGTCATTAATGTCCTTAAAATCATTTTCTAAAGAAATACTTCTTCCCTCTAAAAAATATTTTTTTCGCACAAATTTTTCGTGGTAAAATAAGAAAATTTGAGATCTTAAATTAAAAAAAAAATGTAGTTACTTAACTTTTTGATAAAATATGATTTTTCAACCAAATAGTTAAATTTTCATCCAAAAAGATGAATTTTGAAACAAGCAAAAAATAATTTTTTACACAAAAATACGATGTATCATAATTATACATGAAATTACTAGAAATTAACTGAATTTTTAACAACAAAAAATAAGTTTGCAATTAAAATGATAAATTTTCTACCAGAAAGATGAATTTTTAAATAGAAGATTGATTTTCAACGAAGAATTTTAATTATTATCTTATCAAAAAATGCGATTTTGCAACAAAAAACGTGTATTTTGAACGAAATAGTTGAATTTTCAACTAAAGAAAGATCGATTTTTTTTATCAAAATTGGTATAATTAAATTTTTAATTGTAACAAAAAAATTTCACATAAAAAAAAGACAACTAATTTTCGATCAAAGAATGATGAATTTTCAACTAAAAAGATGAGTTTTTGACAAAAGATTTTAACTCTAAAGGAAACAATTTTATTTTCAACAAAAAGAAAGGAATTTTCAATAGAAATGATGTACTTTTAACTGGAATACTTGAATTTTCAACTAAAAAGTGTATTTTTAAATTAAAAATTAAATTAATTTGAAATAAAAATCCAAATAGTTAAAGTTTCAACAAAAAAAACACATAAATTTTTAACCAAAAATGGATTAAATTAAAATTTTTATTTAAATATTTAAATTTAGTTTTTAAATTTAGAGTTAAATTTTGTTTTCTAAAAAAATAATAAAATTCAGTCAAAGTGATAAATTTTGATCTAAAAAATTGAATTTATGAAAAAAGATTTGATTGGTAAACTCAATTAATTTTTTGAAAATTCATGTATAATTTTGAATTTTCTTTTTTGGTAGAAAATTAATATTTCTGTTTGAAAATTAATCTTACTGTTAACATTTTTATCTGTTCGGTTGAAAATTCATGTATTTTGTTGAAAATCGTCTATTTGATAGGAAATTAATTTTTTTTGTTTGTAAATTAATTTTTTTGTACGAAAATTCAACTATTATCGTTGAAAATTCATGTATTTTGTGGAAAAATACTATTTTTTGAGAAAAAATTAGTTTTCTTGTTTGTTTAAAAATTGATCTTTTTGATTGGAAAATTCAATTATTTTCTTGAAAAATCTTCTTTTTAGTACAGAAAGTTAATATTTTTCTTTGAAAATTAATCTTATTGTTTAAAATTTCAACTTTTTGTTTGAAAATTCAAGTATTTCAGTTAAGTTTTCATCACTTTAGTAGAAAATTAATGTTTTTGGTTGAAAATTCTACAATTGCAATTAAAAATTCAGGATTTGATTTAAAAATTCATTTATTTGGCAATATTTAATTTTTTGTTGTGTTAATGTATGTTTAGAATTAAACTTCATGAATTAAAATAAATTTTTTTGTTTTGCGGCAAATAAAGAAATAAATATGAAATTTTTTTATTTTTGATTGTAAATGCAAATTTTTAGTAGAAAATTCAACTATTATGATGAAAAATGACCTTTTTAATTGGAAAATTTAATTATTTCGTTGAAATTTCCTGTATAATGTTGAAAAATAATCTTTTTTTTCGTAGAAAATTAATATTTTTTTATGAAAAACTTAAGCATTCCAGTTAAATATTCTTTATTTTAGTAAAAAATTTACCTATCTAGTTGAAAATTCAATTATTTTGTTGAAAATTTATCTTTTTTGAGTGTAAAGTTCAATTATTTTGTAGAAATTTCATGTTTAAAATTCAACAATTGCAATTGAAGTTTCATGATTTTATTTTAAAAAATGTATTTATTTTTCAAATTTTAATTTTGTTGTGTTAAAGGATGTTTCGAATGAATGTTATAAATTAAAATAAATGTTTGTATTTTACGACAAATGAATGAAAAATTGAAAAATTCAATCATATTTTCGAAATTTCATGTATTTTTTTGAAAAACCATTATTTTTTATAAAAAATTATTTTTTTTTGTTTGAAAATTACAATTATTTTGTTAAAAAATTGGTCTTTTTGAGTGGAAAATCCAATTATTTGATTGAAAATTAGTCTTTTATGTTTGAAAATTATTTTTTTGTTTGAAAATTTTGTGTTTTGTTTAAAAATTAATCTTTTTGTATGAAAATTTAACTATTTGGTTAAAAATTTGCATTTTTTTTAGAGAAAATTCCACTATTTTGTTTAAAATCAATGGATTTAGTTAAAAAATTGTATTTTTTGGAAGAAAAGTAATATTTTTTCTTAAAATCAATCTTTTTGTTTGAAAAATTTAAATTTTTGTTTGAAAAATCAAGTATTCCAGTTAAATACCCATAATTTTAGTGGAAAATTCGTCTTTTTTGTTTAAAATTCAACAATTGGAATTGAAGATTCATGATTTTATTAAATAAAATGTATTTATTTTTAAATTTTAATTTTGTTGTGTTAAAGGATGTTTAGAATGAATGTTATAAATTAAAATAAATGTTTGTATTTTGCGACAAATAAATAAATGGAAAATTGTTTTCTTTTTTTTTAATAGAAAATTCAATTATTTTTTCGAAATTTCATGTATTTTTTTTGAAAAATCATTATTTTTTATAAAAAATGATTTTTTTGTTTGAAAATTTTTTGTTTTGTTTAAAAATCAATCATTTTGTTTGAAAATTTAACTATTCGGTTAAAATTTGTCTTTTTTCAGAGAAAATTCCACTATTTTGTTAAAAATCAATGTATTTAGTTGAAAAATTGTATTTTTTGGAAGAAAAATATTTTTTCTTAAAATTAATTTTTTTGTTTGAAAATTTAACTTTTTGTTTGAAAACTCAAGTATTCCAGTTAAATACACATAATTTTAGTGAAAAATTCATCTTTTTGGTTTAAAATTCAACAATTGCAATTGAAGATTCATGATTTTATTTTAAAAAATTTATTTATTTTTCAAATTTTAATTTTTTTGTTCTAAAGGATGTTTAGAATGAATGTTATAAATGAAAATAGATGTTTGTATTTTGCGACAAATAAATAAATGGAAAATTTATCTTTTTTGAATGGAAAATTCAAATCATTTTTTCGAAATTTCATGTATTTTTTGAAAAATCATCATTTTTTATAAAAAATTATTTTTTTTGTTTGAAAATTACAATGATTTTGTTTTAAATTGGTCTTTTTCGAATGAAAAATTCAAATCATTTTTTCGAAATTTCATGTATTTTTTGAAAAATCATTATTTTTTATAAAAAATTATTTTTTTTGTTTGAAAATTACAATTATTTTGTTTTAAATTGGTCTTTTTCGAATGAAAAATTCAAATCATTTTTTCGAAATTTCATGTATTTTTTGAAAAATCATTATTTTTTATAAAAAATTATTTTTGTTTTGTTTGAATATTACAATTATTTTGTTAAAAAATTGGTCTTTTTGAGTGGAAAATTCAATTATTTGATTGAAAATTAGTCTTTTATGTTTGAAAATTATTTTTTTGTTTGAAAATTTTGTGTTTTGTTTAAAAATTAATTTTTTTGTATGAAAATTTAACTATTCGGTTCAAAATTTGCATTTTTTTAGAGAAAATTTAATTATTTTGTTGAAAAATTGTATTTTTTGGAAGAAAAGTAATATTTTTTCTTAAAATTAATCTTTTTGTTTAAAATTTCAACTTTTTGTTTGAAAATTCATGTATTTTGTTGAAAAGTCGTATTCTTTTTAGAGAAGATTAATCTTCTTGTTTGAAAGTTAATCTTTTTCTTTGAAAATTCATCGATTTTAAATTATATTATTTTGTTGATAAATTGTCTTTTTTAGTGGAAAATTTCATTGTTACGTTGAAAATTGGTCTTTTTTGAATTAAAAATTCAAATATTTTTTCGAAATTTCATATATTTTTTTTTGAAAAATCATTATTTTTCATAAAAAATTAATCTTTTTGTTTGAAAATTGAACTATTCGGTTGAAAATTTGCATTTTTTTAAGAGAAAATTCAACTATTTCTTTAAAAATCGATGTATTTAGTTGAAAAATTGTATTTTTTGGAAGAAAAATTAATCTTTTTCTTTGAAAACTCAAATATTCCAGTTAAATACCCCTAATTTTAGTGGAAAACTCATCTTTTTAGTTTAGAATTCAACAATTGCAATTTAAGATTCATGATTTCATTTAAAAAATGTATTTATTTTGCGATTCACCACCCTGCAAGATTCATTAAAAATTGAAATTAGATATCTCTTTCAGGAAATAAATGCTGAGAATAAAAATTCGTCATTTGGAAATATCGATTAAAAAAATTGCAATTAATCAGGAGAATTTAGAAAAAATTTCGCTCCACTTTTTCATTTTTAAGATTAAATAGATTTATATTTATTTCTATTTTTATCGCACATTTGATTGTGTTTTTTTTCCCTCTGATCACTTCTAGCATCGACTGAAAGGCAAGAGAAATGCGGACGGAGAGGAGGTGGTGGTTCGCAAGGAGGAGAAAAAGAATGGAAAAAATTTTGATATGCTGAAGGCTCGACTGCGAGGCCTCGATCGGTTTCAGTATTGTCTCGCAGCCTGCCGGACCTCTAGCGCAAGTGTCCGGCATGAAAACACCTACAAAAATCCACATTCCAAACACTGTTACACGCTTCATGTCCCGAGTCCCGTTTTACACAATAAGCCCCCTTTTAAGGACATATAAAACATGAAATATCAAATATCAAATATAAAATATACAATTTAGAAAGTGTTTTGAATTTTTTCAAAGGGAGGATCGGATTCCGCACACCAGGAACGATTTGAAGAGCCAAAGGTCGACAAATTCGACATTAGTTATGGATTAGTTTGATTATTTTCTTGAAAAATCGTCTTTTTTTGTAGAAAATTTAATAATTTTATATAAAGTACATTTTCTTTTTTCTCAATTAATTTTCTTGTCCCAAAATTCATCTATTTAATTTTAAATTGTACTATTTTGTGGAAAATTTAATTATTTTGTTCAAAATTTATCTTTTCTAGTGGAAAATTTAATTATTCTGTTAAAAAATCGTCTTTTTTATAGAAAATTAATTTTCTTGACTGAAAATTCATCGATTTAATTTTAAATTGTACTATTTTCTTGATACATTTTTCTTTCACTGGAAAATTAAATTATTTTGTTGGAAATTCGTGTATTTGGTTGAAAAATGATTTTTTTTTAGTGGAAAATTTAATTATTTTGTTCAAAATTTATCTTTTCTAGTGGAAAATTTAATTATTCTGTTAAAAAATCGTCTTTTTTATAGAAAATTAATTTTCTTGA
>NC_046657.1:74100713-74114739 GCF_010883055.1 Belonocnema kinseyi | reverse complement strand
TGCTTGAAAATTCGTCTACTTAATTTTTAATTGTACTATTTTGTTGATAATTTTTTTTTTTTACTGGAAAATTTAATTATTTTGTTGAAAATTTATGTATTTGGTTGAAAAATGATATTTTTTAGTGGAAAATTTAACTATTTTATTGAAAATTAATTTTTTTAGTGAAAAATTTAATTATTCTGTTGAAAAATTGTCTTTTATGACAGAAAATTAGTTTTCTTATATGAAAATTTATCCATTTAATTTTAAATTGTTTTGTTTGTTGAAAAATCGTTTTTTTTTTTGGTAAATTAATTTTCTTGTCCCAACATTTATCTGTTTAATTTTAAATTGTGCTATTTTGTCGATAAATTTTTCTTTTATTGAAAAATTTAATTATTATGTTGAAAAATCGTCTTTTTTTTATAGAAAATTAATTTTCTTGCTTGAAAATTCGACCACTTAATTTTTAATTGTACTATTTTGTTGATAATTTTTTTTTTACTGGAAAATTTAATTATTTTGTTGAAAATTTATGTATTTGGTTGAAAAATGATATTTTTTAGTGGAAAATTTAACTATTTTGTTGAAAATTAATTTTTTTTAGTGAAAAATTTAATTATTCTGTTGAAAAATTGTCTTTTTTGACAGAAAACTAATTTTCTTGTCTGAAAATTCATCTATTTAATTTTAAATTGTACTATTTTGTTGATAAATTTGCTTTTTACTGGATAATTCAATTATTTTGTTGAAAATTCATGTATTTTCTTAAAAATTTATCTTTTTTGATGGAAAATTTAATTATTTGGTTGAAAAATCGTCTTTTTTATAGAAATCTAATTTTCTTACCTGAAAATAAATCTATTTAATTTTAAATGGTTTTATTTTGTTGAAAAATCTCTTTGTTTATAGAAAATAAATTTTTGTTTGAAAATTAATTTTCTGAAAATTCATCTATTTAATTTTAAATTGTACTATTTTGTTGATAACTTTTCTTTTTACTAGAAAATTCAATTATTTTGTTGAAAATGCATGTATTTTCTTGAAAACTTATTTTTTTTAGTGGAAAATTAAATTTTGTTGTTGAAAAATCGTATTTTTTTATATAAAATTAATTTCTTTGAAAATTCATCTATTTAATTTTAAATTGTACTATTTTATTAATAAATCGTCTTTTCATTTGAATATTAATTTGTTCTTTGTTCGAAAATTCATGCATTTGGTTGAAAATTGATATTTTTTTAGTGGAAAATTTAATTATTTTGTTGAAAAATCGTCTTTTTTAAAGAAAATAAATATTTTTTGTTAGAAAATTAATTTTCTTGCCTGAAAATTCATCTATTGAATTTTAAATTGTACTATTTTGTTGATAAATTTGCTTTTTACTGGAAAATTCTATTGTTTTGTTGAAAATGCATGTATTTTCTTGAAAATTTATCTTTTTTAGTGGAAAATTTAATTTTTTTTTGTTGAAAAAACATATTTTTTTCATAGAAAATTAATTTCTTTGTTTGAAAATTCATCTATTGAATTTAAAATTGTACTATTTTCTTAAAAAATCGTCTTTTTATTTGAAAATTAATTTTTTTTTGTTTGAAAATTCATGTATTTGGTTGAAAATTGATATTTTTTAGTGGAAAATTTAATTACTTTGTTGGAAAATCGTCTTTTTTAAAGAAAATAAATATTTTTTGTTTGAAAATTAATTTTCTGGTCTGAAAATTCATCTATTTAATTTTAAATTGTACTACTTTGTTGATAAATTTGCTTTTTACTACAAAATTCAAATATTTTGTTGAAAATTCATGTATTTATAATTCAATTATTTGGTTGAAAGTCTTTTTTTTATAGAAAATTAATTTTCTTACCTGAAAATTCAACTATTTAATTTTGTATTGTTTTATTTTGTTGGAAAATCTTGTTTATAGAAAATTTAATAATTTTGTTGAAAAATCGTATTTTTTTTTTAAATTAATTTTCTTGTCTTAAAATTCGTCTGTTTAATTTTAAATTGTACTATTTTGTTGATAAATTTTTCTTTTACTGGAAAATTAAATTATTTTGTTGACAATTCATGTATTTGGTTGAAAAATGATCTTTTATAGCGGAAAATTTACCTATTTTGTTGAAAAATCGTCTTTTTTAGAAAATAATTTTTTTTGCTTGAAAATTAATTTTCTTGTCTAAAAATTCGTCTATATAATTTTAAATTGTACTATTTTGTTAACAAATCGTTGTTTTTTAAATTAATTTTTTCTTTGTCTGAAGATTTATTTTTTTTTTTATAGTGAAAAATTTCATTATTTTGTTGAAAAATTATTTGTTTTGTTGAAAAATCGTCTTTTTTTATAGAAAATAAATTTGTTTTGTTTAAAAATTAATTTTCTTGTCTGAAAATTCATCTATTTAATTTTGAATTGTTTTATTTGTTTAAAAAATGGCCTTTTTTACTGGAAAATTCAATTCTTTTTTTGAAAATTCATGTATTTTCTTGAAAATTTATCTTTTTTAGTGGAAAATTTAATTATTTTGTTCAAAATTGATCTTTTTAGTGGAAAATTGATTTGTTTTGTTGAAAAATTGTCTTTTTTTATAGAAAATTAATGTTTTTGTTTGAAAATTTATTTTCTTGTCTGAAAAGTTATCTATTTAATTTTAAATTGTACTATTTTGTTGAGAAATTTTCTTTTTACTGGAAAATTCAATTATTTTGTTAAAAATTCATGTAATTTCTTGACCATTTATCTTTTTTAGTGGAAAATTTAATTTTTTGGTTGAAAAATAGTATTTTTTTAAAGAAAATTAATTTTTTTGTTTGAAAATTCATCTATTTAATTTTAAATTGTTTTATTTTGTTGAAGAATCGTATTTTTTTATAGAAAATACTTTTTTTTGTTTGAAAACTAATTTTCTTGTCTGAAAATTCCTCTATTAAATTTAAAATTGTTTAATTTTGTTGATAAATTGTCTTTTTTAGTGGAAAATTCAATTTTTTTGTTAAATATTCATCATTGAAGTTGAGAATTCATATTTTTAGTTTAAAATTCCACTATTGCAGTTGAAGATTCATAATTTTATTTGAAAATTCATCATTTTATTTGAAAATTAATTTATTTTTGTTTTGTTTGTGTTTTCAGCAAATAATTTACAATAATAAATAAATTTAAAATGTATTATTTTTTATGAATTTGTTTTTATTGAAAATTGATATTTTTTCTTGGAAAATTCAATTATTTTGTTGAAAATTCATGTATAATGTTGAAAAATCATTTTTTTTCTGAAATTAATCTTTGGTTTAAAAAATTAATCTTCTTATTTAAAAATTCATCTATTTGATTTAAAATTGAACTATTTAATAAAAAATTTGTCTTGTTTAGTTGAAATTTCAACTTTTTCGTTAAAAATATATTTCGTTGAAAAGTTGTATTTTTTAAATAGAAAATTAAAGGTATTCAACTATTTTCCTATGCATTTGTCTTTTTGAATGAAAAATTCAATAATTTTTTTGATATTTCGTGTATTTTGTTGACAAATGTTTTTTTTTTGTATAGAAAATTATAATTATTTTGGTTTGTAGATTGATCTTCTTGTTTGAAAATTAATCCATGTGATTAAAAATTTAATGATTTTCCTGAAAATTTGATAAAAATTTGTTAACAAATTTTTTTGATAAGATTTGGTCTTGTTTAATTGAAAATTCCACTATTTCGTTAAAAATCAATCTATTTTGTAATTAATCTTTTTGTTTAAAAGATAAGCTTACCTTTAAAAAATTCATCTTTTTGGTTAGAAATTTAACAATTTTAGTGAAATATTCATCAATTGAGTTGAAAATTCACATATATATATATATGATGGAAAATTCAACTATTTTGTTGACAATTTGTCTTTCTTGATAGAAAATTACTTTTTTTTGTTTGAAAATTAAGCTTATCGCTTAAAAATTCATCTTTTTGGTTTAAAATGCAACTATTCGGTTAAAAAGGTTTTTATTCTCTTGAAAAATTGTCTTTTTTTTATAGAAAATTAGCTTTTTTGTTTGACAATTAATCATTTTTGTTTGAAAATTTAACTATTTTATTGAGTCCTTTTGATCGAAAAATTCAATCATTTTGTTGAAATTTCATCTATCATTTTGAAAAATCGCCTTTCTTGGTAGAAAATTAATTTTTTATTTTGATAATTAATCGTTTTTTTTTTTGTAAATTAATTAATCTTTTTGTTTGAGAATTAATATTTTTCTTTGAAAATTTATCTTTTTTAGTAGAAAATTCGGTTATTTTGTGGAAATTTCATGTATTATGTTAAAAAAAATTAAGTTTTTTTTTGTTTGAAAATTCATTTTTCGATTTGAAAATTAATTTTCTTCTCTGAAAATTTATCTGATTTACAATTTAATTGTTATTTTGATAATATGTCTTTTTTAGAGGAAAATTCTATTATTTTGTTAGAAATTCATGTATAATATTGAAAAAGTGCCTTTATTGGTAGAAAGTTATTCTTTTTATTTGTAAATAATTTTTATTTTTTTGAAAATTATTCTTCTTGTTCAAAAATTCAATTAATTTGTTGAGAATTTGTCTTTTTTTAGTGAAAAATTCAATTATTTTTTTGAAATTTCATGTATAATTCCGAAAAATCTTTTTTTTGAAAATTAATCTTTTTTTTTAAATTAATTTTTTTTTATTATGAAAATTCTTTTTATTTTTTGAAAATTAATCTGTTTAATTCAGAATTCTATTATTTCAGTTAAATATTCATCAACTTAGTTGAAACTAAATCTTTTTGGTTTAAAATTCAACTATTTGGTTGAAAAGTCATGTATATTGTCTTGAAAAATCAACTTTTTTATATAGAAAATTAGTTTCTTGTCTGAAAATTAATTTTCTTCTTTGACAATTATTTTCTTGTGTGAACAATCATCTTTTTGTTAAAAATTAAAGTATTCCAGTAAAATATTTCTCACTCTAGCTGAAAATTGATCTTTTTGATTGAAAATTCAACTATTCTAATGAAAATTTGTCTTTTTCAGTGGAAAATTTAATTATTTTGTTGAAATTTCATGTTTAATTTAAAAAACTCGTGTTTTCTCGTAGAAAAATCATTTTTTCCTGTTTTAAAATCATCCATTTAATTTTAAATTGTACTAATTTGTTTAAAATTTGTATTTTTTAGTGGAAAATTCAATTGCTTTGTTTAAATTTCATGTATAATGTTGAAAAATCATGTTTTTTGTGTGTGTCAAAGGTAATCTTTTTGTGTTCGTTTGAAAATTCAAATATTTGTCTAAAAGTGCATGTATTTTGGTGAAAAGTCATTTTTTTGTTTAAAAATTAATCCTGTTATATAAAAAAAAATATATATTTTTTTATTAATCTTTTTGTTTGAAAAAGCTTCTTGTTTGAAAACTCAACTATTTTATTGAAAATGTCTTTTTTAGTGAAAAATTCAATTATTTTGTTAAAATTTCATGTATAATATTGGAAAATTGCCTCTCTTGGAAGAAAGTTTTTTTGGTTTGAAAATTAATCTTTTTGTTTGTATATTATTAAAAAAAATAATCTTGTTTGAATAAAGTTCAATTATCGGATGGAAAATTAATGTATTTTGTTGAAAAATCGTATTTTTTGGTTGAAAATGATTTCTTTTTTAGTTAAAAATTGATGTATTTTGTTAAAAAATTCTCTTTTTATTTCAAAAATATTTTGTTGGTTTGAAAATTCAAATATTGGGTTAAAAATAAAAAGATTTGATTTAAAATTCATGTATTTGTTTGAAAAATCGTCTTTTTACAGAAAATGATTTTTGTTTGTTTGAAAATTCAACTATTTTTGAAAAATTTGTCTTTTTTAGTGGAAAATTTCATTATTTTGTTAAAATTGAATATATCATGTTGAAAAATCACGTTGAAAAGTAAAAAAAAATGGTAGATAATTCATCTTTTTGTTGTAGAAACTAGAAAGTTAATCACTTTTGTTTGAAAACTAATATTTTTGTTTGAAAATTAATCTTTTTGTTTGATAATTAAGCTTCTTGTTTGAAAATTCAACTATTTTGTAGAAAATTTGTCTGAGTAAAAAATTCTATAATTTTGTTGAAAATTTGTGTTTTTTTTTTTTTTTGGTGAAAAATTGAATTTTTTTCTTGAAATTGCATGTACAATTTGGAAAAATCGTCTTTTTGTGTAGAAAATTAATTTTTGTTTGTTTGAAAATTATAAATAAATATGAAATCTATTTCATTTTTGGTCGATATTTCATCTTTTTTAGTTCCGAATTCAACTATTTGATTGAGAATTAATATATTTTTTGGCAAAGAATCGTATTTTTTTATAGAAAATCAATTTTTTTTATTTGAAAATTAATAATTTTTTTGTTAATTAATCTTTTTGTGACTAAAAATTAATCTTGTTTGAAAATTTGTCTTTTTTAGTGGAAAATTTATTTAATTTCTGGAAATTTCATGTACAATTTCGAAAAATTGTATTTTTTGTGGAAAGTTAATTTTTTTTTAATTAACTTGTTTGAAAATTAATTTTTTTAAATTAACTTGTTTCAAAATTAATTTTTTTTCAAATGTATACATTTGATTGAGAATTTAACTATTTGGTTAAAAATTCTTGTATTTTGTTGAAAAATCGTCTTTTTATTTGAAAATTTATTTTGTTTTGTTTAAAAATTCAACTATTTTGTTGAAATTTTGTCTTTTTGAGTGAAAATTCAACTATTTTCTTAAAATTGCATGTATAATGTTGAAAATTTGTCTTTCTTGCTAGAAAGTTAACCTTTTTGTTTGAAAATTAATCTTGTTTGAAAATTGAACTATTTGGTTGAAAATTCATGCAGTTTGTTGAAAACCCGTATTTTTTTGTAGAAATTTAGGTTTTTTTTTTGTAATAGGTCTTTTTGAGTGAAAAATTCAATTATTTTGTTGAATTTCTCAGGTATTTTGTTGAAAAATTATATTTATTTTTACAGAAAATTAATGTTTTGTTAAAAATTAATATCTTTGTTTGAAAATTAATCTTCTTGTTTGAAAATTCAACTATTTTTTTTTAATTTCATGTATAATGTTGAAAAATTGGCTTCCTTGGTAGAATGTTAATCTTTTTGTTAAAAAATTAATATTTTTGTTCTTAAAATAATTTTTTTGTTTGAAAATTAATCTTCTTGTTTGAAGATTCAAGTATTTTGTTGAAAATTTATCTTTTTGAGTAGAAAATTCAATTATTTTGTCAAATTGTCATGTATTATTTTAAAAATCGTATTTTTTAATAGAAAATTAACCTTTGTTTAATCGAATCGCCACCCTGAACGAGTCATTTAAAATACATACCTTTCCGAAATAGTACCTAGAATTAAAATATTAAATTAAATAGGATTATATTTATTTGTATTCGTATATTTACTATGTTCCGTTTTACACAATAAACTGCCTTTCAAGGATATATGAAATATAAAATATAAAGTTTACAATTTAAAAAGTGTTTTGAATTTGTTCAAAGGGAGGATCGAATTCCGCGCACCAGGGCCGATTTGAAGCGCCAAATGTCATCAAATTTTACGTTAGTTACGCCTGGTAGTCTGCGTTTTACTACTTCCATAACTTCGTCCTTGATTTTCTCCTGGACTGTTCCTTCCACCTGGAAATTTTATTTTTTTTTGTTTATATTTTTGAAAAATTGAGAAAAATTCTGAACATTGAGAAAAAATTCAGACCTCGATATAGGTACAATCAGCAGAGGCGTAATGAGCAGAAATAGCTTTTCTCGTCCTTTTTGATTGATTTATCCCTGATCCGTGAATGAGCAATGGATGAAAAAAAACTGTGTCTCCGGGTTGCATTTCCAGATTTATCCATCCTTTGGCGTCTTCCAGTTTCTGTAAATTGAGAGAAATACTGCAATTTTAGAGAAATTTAATTTTCAATTAAAAAAAAATTGCAACCAAAGTGATAAATTAAAAAAAAGGTATAAATATTCCTTATACCTTTTTTTTTAATTACTTTTTTTAATACTGCAAATACCTATATAGGTGCCTGTAAAGGTCACTAATAGGATTCTATTTATGGATCCTATAAGTGACCTATATGGGATCCTACATAGGGTTACCTGTATAGGTCAGTATAAGTGCCACCTATAGGAAATGAAACAGCTTCCTGCATAGGATCCTTTATAGAATTCTAAATGATTTTATGGTAAGGGTATGGGTTCTTTCTTCCTACGTTAGAATCCATATAAGTATCCATACAGTTCCCTACTACTAGGCAATCGCATAGTCAAAAATAACTATTGCGCATCTGTATCTGCTATAGAAAACAACTGCGCAACACTTCCGGTTCATCATCTGTCCTATATAGACCACTCATAGGATTCTAAATAGTATCCTATGCAGGAAGCTGTTTTATTTCCTATAGGTGGCTCTTATACCGACCTATATAGGTCACTTATACGATCCTTATATAGAATCTTATTAGTGACCTATATTGGTATTTGTAATAGGAGAGTATAGACGAATCTTTAACAAAAAAGATGAATTTTTGACAAAAAGTTTAAATTTCAACCACGTAGATTTATTATAAAAAGAACCCGAATCCTAAACTAAAATCATAAATATTTAACTGGAATATGTTAGTTTTTAACAAAAAGATAAATTTTCAAAGAAAAAAATTAACTTTATACAAAAAATGACGATTTTTCATCAAAACAGTTGAATTTTAAAATAAAAAGATTAATTTTCTAAAAACAAAATACGATTTTTCAACATTATAGATGGAATTGCAACAAAATAGTTGAATTTTCAAAGAATCAGATTAATCGTATGTTGACTCGCCTAGCCTTACGTGGTTCAGCGAGATATTTTTTTGATTAGCTTGATTTTTTGTCTACACTCCTACCCCCAAAATCCTATTAATAATAAAGAAGCACTAACCCTTATCCCCTATCGCTCGATGTTAAGGAATTTGAAATAATATACGTGTGTAAGGGAAAAAGCCATTGCGGCATAAAAAAAAACCTGATTTATTGAAAGTTAACACAAGGAGAATCACATGAATGAATTTGCGATTGCGGATTGCGATTAACGATGTTCGCGGCTAACCGACGATGGCGTCACACCCGTACGCGGTAAAACCCGGATCGTTTTTTTTTTATCTTGATCGTGACGGTCTTTTATGCATCCCGATTCCTTCGGTAAGAATCGGTGTGGTGGATTCGATACATGCCAACTCTGCGATCGGCCGCAACGAAGCTCCTCACGGTCCGAGTTTTTGAGTTTGATATGATCAAGGATGAATGCCAAGTCGGCTTATGGCGCGCGGGCCGAGTGTTTCTTTGATGTGCTGAACGACGAACCAACGAGTACTGAATTTACTCATGATCCAACAAAGCATGGTCCCGCCAAGCGCATGTAAAAAAAGCCAACCAATCAGACGGTTCGCCCGACGACCCTTCCATCTTGGATTCAAGAACGGAATTCGGGTGGAGGGGTATGGTGAGGGTACTCGCTATAGTGGGGGTGGTCGGGCCACTCCAAGTCGTTCGCATATGAGCGAACGATGATTCAGTGCGGACTGCGGCGCCAACGCCGGTCCCCACGCCTGCGCATGCTCGCTCCTATTAGATTATGAACTGTTGCGACGCAAGGTTAATTTTAAAACAAAAAGATGATTTTTCAACAAAATTCATCAATTTTCAACCAAATAGTTGAGTTTTTAACTAAAAAAAAAGTTTCATTTTCAAGCAAAAAAAGGGAGCAGATCAATTTTCAGTTGAAAAAAATAATAATTTTTAATCAAACTGATGAATTTTCAACAAAATACATTATTTTGAACCAAATTTCTGAATTTTAAATTAAAAAGGTCAATTTTCCACTTAAAAGATACTAATTTAAATAAAAAATTGAACCAAAGTGATAAGTTTTTAAATAACATTATGAATCTTCAACTAGAGTATAGACGAATCTTAAACAAAAAGGAGAATTTTTTACTAAAAATTTTAACTTTTAATCAAGTTGTTTTGTTTTTAACAAAGAATTTTCTACAAAAAAGGAAATTTTTTTATCAAAATACGTTAATTTTCAAAAAGAATTATTTAAATTTTAAACTAAAAAAGACAAATTTTCAACCAAATATGCAATAGTAGAATTTCCAGAGGAAAATGTTAATTTCAACCAAAAAAGAAAATTTAATAACTAAATACATGAATTTCCATCCAAAAGTAGAATTTCCCACTGAAACAAACAACAATTTTGAACAAAAAATAAAATAGATCATTCTTCAATTTCAAAATAATTACAATTTTACAAAACTAATGAATTTTCATGAAAATACATAAATTTTCAACCAATTTATAGTACAAAAAATAAAAAATTTTAGCCAAACTGTTAAATTTTCAACAAAAAAGATCGTTTTTCAACAAAAAATGAAATAGATTAATTTGCAGTTAAAAAAATAATTTTCATCAAAAGTTATTAATTATAGAACCAAAATTTGAATTATTTAATTTTCAGTTATTAAATTGATAAATTTTTGACTAAAATGATAAACCTTCAACCGAAGTAGTTTTATTTTTAATCAAAAAGATGAATTTTCAATTAAAATTATGGAAATGTAGCTGGCATACTTTAATTTTCAAAAAAGAAGATACATGAAAATTTCAACAAAATAATTGAATTTTCCGCTACAAACAGAATAAAATATAAATTAAATAAACAAATATTATAAAATTATTAAAAAATACGACTTTTCAACTTAAAAATATATATATTTCCAAGAAAAATTTAAAAAGTTAAATATTCAGTATGAACTTTCCAAATACACAAATTAAAAAAAATTGTTAAATTCATTTACTGATAAAAAGACGAAATTTCAACAAAAAATGGACAAATTAAAATCGGTCACATTTTTAACCAAAGACATAAAGCTTCAAACAAAATAATAAATTTTCAACGAAGACTATAATAGTAACTATTTAAACTAAAAAGATGTTATTTTTAAATAAAAAACAGTTTGATTCGAATAAAGAAGATGAATTTTCAACGAAATAGTTGAATTTTCGATTAAAAAAGATTACTTTTCTACCAAATGGTTGAATTTTTAATAAAAAAGTAAAGAATAATCTTAACTAAAAGCAATATAGTTAAATTTTCAGGTCCGAAAAACGAATTTTTCTAGATCAAAGTTGAATGTTAAAATTAAAAAAAAATCGAGAGAATAATTAATTATTTCACGAAAATGTTAATTCTCAATCAACCAGTTGCATTTTTAACCAAATAACAGAAATTTTCAATAAAATAGTTAAACTTGCAGCAAAAGAAATTAATTATTTTCAACCAGAAATTTTCAACTTATCATGGAATAGTTACATCTTTAGTGGAAAAATTTAACTGTTGCAAAAAAAAAAACAATGAATTTTTAATCAATTAGTTCAACTGTGAACTAAGGAGATGAATTTTCAACTAACTGGATGAATCTTTAACTGAAATAGGTAATTTTTAGGATTAAATAGCTAATTAAAAAAAAATGATGAATTTTCAACAAAAATTACGAATCTCCAACAAATATTTTAGTTTTACCGTAATTTTTCCCTGACAAGTTTTTAATTTTATCTCACCATTAATATTTAAAGACCAGAATCTGAATGCTTTAACATCGTTAACATAGAAACTTTTATAACCCTGGTTGAATTTATCTTTATATAAAGTCGAAAAACTGAATTAAAACCTGAATTCCGTGGTACATCTTGTTAACAGATTCAGATGGATATTCGTGCGGAAGTAGAGAAAATTTTTTGTGTGATCCAGGTAGAACGTAAAGACAACCATTTTTAACATCACAAGGTTCCATCGCAGTCCAGGAAGCTACAATTTTATCCGCTGGTCGGAAAGGGAAGTAGTACAAATCTTGATGTGGTGGATGTCTAAAAAATTGATACATCATTTATGCTTCTAAATTTTAAATTTATATATATATAAAAGTCGTAAATCAGTTCTTTACTTTGAGGATCCGTAACCAATATCAGGGGGCTTAGCAATCAACATTGTGTGCATTGCCATAATGTTTGGTCCAGTGAATGACTCGACCACATCTACTACATCCTTGTGAGAGACGTACTCGAATAAGACTTCGTCAGTATTGAAATCTTGTAGCTTGTTAACAGATTTTCGGTCATTTATGTCCCTCATGACAGTCATTGCTCCTTTTGGTACTTTTCCGGAAGATATATCTTCAAATCTAGACAAGAATATAATATTAGATTGGCCAGTCTACAATATTTAGGAATTAGCTACTGCGCATGCATAACATCCGCTATTTAGTCCTGCGCATGCCTAATGACCCTTGGTTACTATTGCGCATGTATCATATCCATGGATAACTTCCATGCAAGTCTAATGACCGTGTATTATTATTGCACACGTCTAAAAGCCACTTGTCACTACTGCGCATGTCTAAAACCTGTTCATAACTTCTGTGCATGTCTATTAGCCGCGGGTTACTACTGCGCATATCTATTAGTCTTAATCTACTCCTGCGCATGTCCATTACCCGTTGGTTGCTACCACGCATGCATAAAATTAGTGGATAACTTCTGCGCATGTCTACTGTCCTAGGACAACTTCTGCGAATGTCTATTATGTGTATGTTACTCCAGCGCATGTCTATTAGACGCGGGTAAGTTCTGCGCACGTCTAAAGACCATAGGCACCATATGTGCATGTCTAATTTCTGCCCGTAACTACTGCGCACATTTAATGCCTGTAGATAATTTCTGCGCATGTCTATTAGCTCTAAGTTACTATTGCGCATGTCTATTAGCTCTAAGTTACTATTGCGCATGTCTAATAGTCGTGGGTGACCTCTGCGCAGGCCTAAGTTCTGCAGGTATCTACTGCGCATGCTAAAGTTGAAAATACTAATTTTCTACCAAAAAAGTTAAATTTTTAACGCAAAAATGTAGATTATCAACCCAAAAATACAAAAAGATCAATTAATTTTCAACTCAAAATGATAATTTTTAAATAAAATAGTTAAGTTTTTAACCAAGCAAAATAATTTTTAAACAAAAAGATGAAGTTTTACCTTATGAGATTACTTTTCTGCAAAAAAGAACTTTCAACAAAATACATGAATTTTCAATCAAGTAGTTGAAATTTCAACTAAAAAAGACATATTTTCAACAAAAGAAAATAAATTTTCAACTAAGTTTATGAATTTTTAAACAAGAAAATCTCCGATTTTTTGCGATACTCGTAGATCATAGATCGTCTCTAAAGAAATCAATGTGAAAGTAACGACGTGTCCTAAAGAAACTCTGTGCTACACACTAAGAAATCTGCATAAACTTTTCGTATTGCAATTCTTCGTTGATTAAAAAAAAAAATTTAAGTGATTATTCTCTCGCGGAAAAACAATCTGAAAAAATTAACCATTTTAGAGAAAATCGCTCTCAAAGGATTCCTAAGAAACCCCGCGCTTAAGACTAAAAAATGTGCCCTTTTAAACATTGCAATTTTTATGTTAATTCCGAAAAAATATTTTAAGCGATTATTCCGCTCTTTTGAATCGTGCAAAAATCCTTTAAAAAATAACGGTCTTAGAGAAAATCCTCCACAAAGGAGCGACGTGTCTCAGAAAATCCCGCGCTTCACACTGAGAAATCTGCATAATTTTTCATTATTGCAATTTTTTGTTAATTCCGAAAAAAACTTTTCAAGTGTTTATTCCAGTCTTTTGAATTGTGGGAAAAAATCCTAACAAAAATACCCGTTTCAAAGAAAATCCTTCAAACAGGAGCAACGGTGCCTCAGAAAACCCCGCGCTTCAAACTGAGAAATCTACATAACTTTCAAATTATGTATGTTTTTCGTCTCAAATTTCAGGTAATTTTTAAGTTTCTCAAATTTTGCATTTAAATCCTCAATTTTAAAATGGTAAAACTTTTACTACTTCAAAGGGGGAGGGTCGGTAAGGCCGGTTTTTGGCCTAATTTATTTTTGGACCAAAAAATCTGAAAAAATCATGGTAGTATCTTATAAGTATCCCGAGT
>NC_046657.1:74080335-74100613 GCF_010883055.1 Belonocnema kinseyi | reverse complement strand
GAGGGTAGTCCGTTTAGCGTGCAATCGACTCCGGATACTTATAAAATACTACCATGATTTTTTCAGATTTTTTGGTCCAAAAATAAATTAGGCCAAAAACCGACCTTACCGACCCTCCCACTTTGGGTCATTTAAACAAAAACTTATTTAAAGCTGAGCTGACTGACAAAGTAACCAACAAGTGAAATCAGTTTTCGGGCCAATAGGTAAAGGCCCGGAAAAAATTTTAAAAATATATTGAAGAGATCAGTAACCCCAAAATGGAATGTAGATGTACTGCGCTTGCGCTAGATATGCGTGAGAGAAACTTGACGCGACAACCCCTTAGCATGGCAATATAAACCGCGCTGTGTTCCTCTTACGCATGGCTAGCGCAAGCGCTGTACCTCTACATGCCAAAGTTGGGGTTACTGATCTCTTCAATATATTTTAAAATCTTTTTCTATCTCTTGTTTTGTTAAACCAAAAATTTATTTGTATACCTTAGTCGATAACTGTATTAAAATCCTTGATAGATAAACTAAGGGATGTAAAAAGATAATAATCCTTGGTCACAAAAAAGGTATATAAAGAGATAAAAAATTACTAAGAGTGGGGATAGGAAAATATATCGTTTTAGGGATGCAATCTCCCCCAATTTCGATATTTTTAAATGTTTCTAAACAGCGGGTATTCGCTCTTAAATTACTCTGGATTACTAACTTCTGCGCAGGTCTAAGTTCCTTAGGTATCTACTGCGCAGCTTAAAGACGAAAAACAAATTATACAACAGATTATACAAAATTTAAACAATTTAGCATTGGAGATAAAGTATAAAAGACGAAAAAACAAAAATGTCAAAAAAATAATTTAAAAAATTACAGAAATTACCTCTGATTACATCTTTCAAGCACGTCCAATGGCACAAGATGCGGTATTAATATAAATCCATTCTTTTCATAAAAAATTCGCTGACCCAAACTAAGTCTTCCAGTATCCCTCGTCAGTGTCAAAGGTATCTTTGAGGAATTTTCCATTGTGTCTAAAACAGAGAAAAATAAAAGGAAATAAAAAATTTAGAATAAAATAATTATTTCATATTTCACAGTCCAAAACCCTCTCAAAACATGGGAAATAGGGTGATGTTTTACGAAAATAGGAGATTAAATTCTTTTTAATAAAATTAATCTAGGTGCTACCTTGAATTCAACATGAAACACTTTAAATTTCCAAGATTTCAAGTCTGGTTCGAACAAAATTGTTAAATTGTCAACCAGAAACATTATTTTTTAACGCGAAAAGACAAATTCTCAACCAAAAAATGTTAACTTAAACCAAGGAAAATGAATTTTCAATCAAATATATTTTTTTTACAAAAACAAAATTAATTTGTAACCAATCAGTTGCATTCACAACGAAAAAGTTGAATTTTCAACCAAAAGGGATGAATTAAAAAAAATTTACAACTAAAAAAAGTATTTCTGACAGGAAAGAAAATACAATTCAACCAAATTGTCGAATTTTCTACAAAAAGTTAAATTTTTAGCCAAAAGGGATCAATTTAAAAAAAAAATAAACTGGAAACTAAAAAAGATATTTCCGTCAAGAAAGAAAACAAATTTCAACCAAACTGTCGAATCTTCTACAAGGCGAATTTTTTCAAAACATTCCAATTTTCAACCCGAAAATATAAATTTGCAAGCAAAAATTCAACTAAAAATAGAATAGTTAAATTTTCAGGTCAAAAACATTTATTTCAACCGCAGAAAATGAATTCTTAACACAATAGTTCAATGTTCAACCAAGCAGATTAGTTTTAACCAAGAATGGGTTTTAAAAAATTTTGAATAAAAAAAATTTAACAGATAATGAAATAGTTAAATTATAAATTTAAAATAATAAGTTAAAAAATTAATTTTCAGTGAAGAAAGCGACTTCTCAAAGAAATTTTTGAATTTATAATCAAAGAAATGAATTTTTAACCGAAAAGATAAATTTTCAAGTAAGACGAATAATTTTTTAAACAAAGAAGATAAATCTTCAATCCAAAAAATGGAAAAGTTAAATTTTTATTAAATAAATATAAGTTGAAAAATTAATTTGTAATGAAAACTGCATTCTCAGCTAAATAGTTAAACTTTTAATTAAATAATTAATTTTAAATAAAAAATATGAATTTTCGACCAAAAAAAGATTAATTTCTGATAAAATTCTTGATTTTCCGCCCAATCGTTGAATTTTTAACTAAAAAGATCAATTTTTAGCAAAAAATCGAATAATTGAATTTTCATTTGAAACAGATTTTCAACAAATGCATTAATTTTCAACAAAAAAAAGTTTACTTTTCAAACCTAAAAGATGAATTTTCAAGCAAGATCCTAAATTTTTAACCAGGAAAGACAAATTTTCACAAAAAATGAAAGTTTCATTTTCAATGAAGAAAACTAATTTTCAAGCAAATAGTTTAATTTTTAATAAAAAATTAATTTTCAGCCAAGAAGAATATTTGTCTGCTATCAAGTTGAATAAAAAAAATACATGCGTTTTGAGTCAAATAGTTGAATTTTGAACTAAAAAAGATTTTTCTTTAACAAATTTTAAATCATCGTTTAATTTTCAACGAAACAACATTTTTTAAATCAATTTTGACACAAATAGTGGAAGTTTTGAATAAAGAAAACAGAAAATGGAAAATTTACATTCTTAATTGATAAAAATAAGTTAGAAAATTAATTTGTAATAGAAACTTCATTTTCAGCCAAATAGTTAAACTTTTAACAAAAAAAATTAATATAAAATAAAAATAAATAAAATAAAATAAATAAATAAAAATATAAAATAAATTTTCTATCAAAAAAAGGAATAGTTGAATTTTCAATTAAAACCAATTTTCAAAAAAATGAAAAAGTTTCATTTTCAATAAAGAAAATTAATTTTTAACCAAATAGTTTAATTTGCAATAAAAAATTAATTTTCAGCCAAGAAAAATATTTTTCTGACATAAAGTTGAATTAAAAAAAAGATACATGCATTTTGAGTGAAATAGTTAAATTTTTAACTGAAAAGGATGGATTTTCACCAATAATGGAAAAGTTTAATTTTCAGTAAGAAAAATGAATTTTCAACAAAAAAATTTATTTTTCCCAAAAATTTTAAGTTTTGAACCAAAAAGATGTTCGAATTTTGAACTAAGAGATATAAATTTGAAATAAAAAATGACGTACTTAAAATTGCTTACAATATATTTATTGGTTACTTTATTTATTTACAAATAATTTATTAAAGTGCATCAATATTATGCAAATATCTTAAGTTTGAAAATTGACAATTAAAAATTATGCAAGTTTTAACTTTTATAACGAAAAATTCTTTAAATTTGATGAATTATACCTGAAATTTCTTCAATTTGGAAAATTTAGAATCATCCAAGTTTAAAAATGTTTATTTATACTTCTTTAAAGTTGAATAGTTTTTACTTGTAAATATTAAAAATTTATATAATTAAAAAAAGTTCAAAATAGAAATCTTGAAAATTGAATAATTCCCGAATTTTCAATTGCAACTTTCGAAATTACAGAATTTCCATTTATTTACATTCAAAATTCTACTATCATAAAATTACAGAATTTTTAATAATAAATCTTTAAAAATAAAGATTTTTTCGTTTTAAAGATTTAGTACAATAAAAAATTATGAGCTTCACATTTTAAGATTTAAAATGCTTTAATTTTGGTGATCTGTGTACGAAATTCCTTCAATTTGAAATAATGAGAATTTTAAATTTGACTTTTGATCTTAAAAATCATCGATAAAATAAGAATTTTTAATTACAAATCTTCGAAATTGATAAGTATTAAACTTTGACCATTTAAAATTACAAATAATGGAAGTTTTAAGTTTAAAATTTAAAAACGTTATAATTTTGATTATTTAGATTTGAAATTTTTTAAATTGAAAACATAAATTTCTATTTTCCAAATCATTAAAATATAAGAATTTTTATTTATTAATTATTAAAATTGACGAGTATTCAATTGTAACTTTTACAATTAAATTTTTTTAAATGCACAATGAAGAATTAGGCATGTTTTAAGTTTCCTATCTACAATTAAAAATTCCGTAATTCTGACGATTTACATTCAAAATTTCTTCAATTTGAAAGATTTGAAATCAAAACTTGATTTTTGATGTTCAAAATAATAAAAAACTAAGTATTTGAAATTAAAGCATATATTTTAATTTGATAAATAGGCAATAAACATAAGGAATACGCAATACGCACGAACAAACGTTCAAGGCAAAATGCGAGACGGCACGATATTCCACGCGAGATTCAAGACAAGAATCAAGATGAGATTTGAAACGAGAACCGATACCAGTTTTGCAATTAGAGGCAAAACATTCTAGATGCGATTCGAGACGAGATTCAAGGCAATATTTAAGAAAATATTCGATACGAGATTCAATACTAGGTTCAAGACAAAATTCGAGATCAGATTTCAGGCGAGAATCGAGTCGAGATTCTAGCTGCGATTCGATGTAATATTTAAGACAACTTTGGATATTAAATTCAAGTAAATATAACAGAGATTCGTGACAAGACTCAAGATAAGATTCGCGACAAGACGAGACTCCCGATGAGATACAAAATGCGATTCGAAACGAGATTCGAGACAAGATTCAAAGCAAAACTCGAGACTAAAAAGAATATTCAAGACAAAAGATTCCAGATATTCGTGACAGGACTCGAGATGAGATTCGAGACAATATGAGATCCCAGATGATATTCAAGATTTCAATTCAAGACAAGAATCTAGAGAACATGCAAGACAATATTCTAAACGAGATTCAAGACAATATTCCAGAGATTCGTGAAGACTTAAAATGGGATTCGAGACGAGATAAGATTTGAGACAAGACGAATTCGAGACGAGATTTGAGACAAGGCGAATTCGAGATTAAATTCGAGACTGGAAGAGATTCCAGGCGAGATTCGAGACGATATTCGAGAATGAACTTAGAAGATATTCAAAACATTCGAGACGAAATTTAAGATAAATTTGAGACGAGATTCAATACAAGAATCGAGACAAAACTCGAGATGTGACGAGATTCAAAACATGACTCGAGGCGAAATGCGATGCAAAATGGGATTCCAGGCGAGACAAGACTCAAGACAAGACGATTCGAGATTCCAGACAAGGCTAGATTCCAGATGAGAGTCAAAATGCGATTCAAGGCAAGAATCAAGATGATATTCAAGATAACATATGAAATGAGACTCAAGTAAATATTACAGAGATTCGGTGACAAGACTCAAGATAAAATTCGTCACAAGACGAGATTCCCGGTGAGATTCAAAATGCGATTCGAAAAGAGATTCGAGACCACCTTCAAAACAAAACTCAAGACAATATTCAAGACAAGATTCCAGAGATTCGTAACGGAACTCGAGATGAGATTCGAGACGAGGTGAGATCCCAGATAATATTCAAGAATTCAATTTAAGACGAAAATCGAGACAATATGCAAGACAATATTCGATACAAGTTTCAAGACAAGAATCCAGAGATTCGCGAACAGAGTTAAAATGAGATTCGAGGTGAGATGAGTTTGAGATAAGGCGAATTCGAGAAGAGATTCCAAACGAGATTTGAGATAAGACTTGAAATGATATTCAAAACATTCAGGACAAGATTCAAGACAAGTTTCAGACAAGAATCAAGACAGGATTCTGGAAAAACTAGAGACGAGATTCGAGACAAGAATTGAGAAGAGATGTAAAAGTTCATTGCAGGCGAGACAATGCTCAAGACAAAACGATTCGAGATTCGAGGCAAGACTAGGTTCCAGATTAGAGTAGAACTGCGATCCAAAATAAGAATCAAGACGATATTCAAGGCAGCATTTTAGATGGGATTCAAGACAATATTCGAGACAAAACTCGAGACAAGAGTCGTGATGAGATTCAAGACGAGATTAAGAACGAAATACGAGATGCGATACAAAACGAGATCCAAATGCGATTCGAGACAAGATTCGTGATGCGAGACGAAGGAGGGTTGACCAGCAAGAAATGGGAAAGGAAGAAGAATACTTAATAGAATAGAAATCCCTTTTTTGTAGGAGCACGTCACCTACTTTGTGTTTTTCTAATTTAGACAAATGCGCGCGCGCGCGCGCACTGACAAGGTATCGCCACGCGACGGCGTTGACATCAAGCACGTGGCGTTATTCCCGGTGTCTGGTTAAATCGCGACAACCCTCCGACGTCGCTCGTCGTGCGCGTTTCTTAGCCTTTTCTTCGACTTGAAATTAATTCGTTTCTTCAATCATTTTGCGATATTGTATGTTAAAAAAATGTTGAAAAATTTAGAAGAATCCGGAGGACCTAATTCCTCTTCATCAAAAATATGGATATTGTGTTAGGTGAGTTTATAAGCTTTATAAAAAGATTACGAGGGTAGCTAAAAAATTAAATTTTAAAAACTCCCTGACTTTTCCTTCATATTCAGATGACCAATTTTTTATTTTTTTTTGTATTAATAATAGATTTTACCACAGAGTCTTTTCCAAGCGGAATAAAACATCTTCAGATTAAAATTTAAAAATTATATTTAGGACAATTAAAAAATATCACTTTTCTACCATATTAAGATGAATTTTTAATCCAAAAGGACAAATGTTCAAAAAGACAGTTGAATTTACAAAAAAAGAATGACTTTTTATAAATATATTAAAATTTTGAGCAAAATAATTAAATCTTGAATAAAGTAGATGAATCTTTGATCCTAAAAAATATATTTTAAACTAAACTGATAAATTTTTAACAACAAAATTAATTTTCAACCAAAAATACGAACTCTTAACAAATAAAGGTTTCTCAGTCAAGAAAGAATAAAAAAATTATCCAAATTATTTATATTTTGAGAAAAAAGTAAAAAAAAAAGAATTTTCAACCAGGAAAGATTTCGCTTAAATTTGAAAAAACCAAAAAATTATCGATTGAAAGTTCATTCCTTCCGGTTGAAATTTTACTATTACATTTTTTGGTTGAAATATAACAATTTTGTAAAAAATGTATACTTTTTGCAACAGTTTGATTAACAAATTAATCTGTTTCTGTTAAAAATTAAATTCTTGTTGGAAATTCAATTTATTTGTAGAAAGTTCGTATTTTCGGATCGAAATTGTAACAATTTGGTAGAAAAATTAACTATTTAGTTGGAAACTTGTGTATTTTCTATAAAATTCTTCTTTGTTGACAAAAAAAAGTTTTGGTTAAAAATTCAACTGTTTGATTGAAAATTAATCTGTAACTATTTTGTTAAAAATTTGTTTTTGATGGTTAAATCAATATATTTTTTATTTCATATTAAATTATTTTTTTTAATGGAATATCAACTGCTTATTAAATTTTTTGTTGAAAATTCATATTTTTTGTTTGAAAATCCAACTGCTTGGTTGAAAGTTAAACTACTTTCTTCAAAGTTAACTTTTTTGTAGATTATTTATAATTCTAGTTGAAAATTCGTTTTTTTTGTTGATAAAATGATTGTTTTAAACAGAGAATTGAAATATTTTGTTTAAAAAACCTTCAAATTTGTTGTAGAAAATGTATCTTCTTGATTCAAAAATAAATCAATACAGTACAAAATGTAAATATTTGGTACAAAATTAAACGGTTTTGTGGAAATTTTGTTTTGTTGAAAATTAATTTTTTTAACTGAAAAATTAAATTTAATAAAAAAAACCTTTATTGTTGTAAATTTATATTCTTGTGTTAAGAATTTAGCTATTTTGCAAAAAATCGTCTTTTTGGCTTGAAAATTCAACAACTTGGTACGAAATTAAAATGTTTCGTGGTATTTTTTTTATTATTTAAAATGAATTCTATTAAATGGAAGCTTAATTACTCTGTTTTTGGTTAAAAAATTAATCTTTTGTTTCCATTAAAAAATGAACTATTTACTTAAACATTTTTGGAAATAAAAAAATATAAACTAAAAATTGATCAGATAACATTTGGACTGGCATCAAAAACATTTTTCCAAATATTTAAGTGACAATGTATGTAAATTCGTATTTTGCTGGAGAAAATTAATCTTCTTCGTTGAAAATTAGTCTTTTTAGTTAGAAATTAAACTATTTGGTTTAAAATTCAACAGTTTTTTTTAAGTTTATTTATTTAGATGAAAATTAATACTTTTGGTATGAAATTTAACTACTTTGTTGAAAGTTTAACCAATTTGTTAATTCATAAGAAACAATATTATTTACCCCCCCCCCCCCCCCCCCCCAGACTGTCTAATGTTGTTTTTAGATGACACCTAAATAAATTCACGAAGAAAATTATACTTTATTTGAAGTCGAGGTACAAAGTTCGAGAAATTTTTAATTTTTTGTTCAACTTCTCACGTGGTATATTCCCATCAAAAAATAAAAAAATATTTCTATCAATTCTTAGACTTTCTAACGATTAAAAAAAAAGTTTCTCGCTTTTTTTTAAACGAGTAATCACGTTTAAAAGTCATCATTGATTTCAAATACCGTTCCCGCTAGCCTTGTAAATAATATTTGACGGTAGTGTTAATATTCTTAGAGAGATCAAAAATATCCCTGTTGGGGGCATTCGACACGGAAATTCTTAGGCTTTCCGACGATTTAAAAAAAAATTCTCGCTTCTTTTTGAAAGAGTAATCACGTTCCTAAGTCATTAGTGATTTTTATTACCGCTCCCACTAAAAGAAGAGAAATTTGAAGAGATTAATTCACGGTAGCACGTGATTTTAGAGCTACAATTTATACGTGCTTTAAATTCTCGGAATCTATGATCTCAAAGCATAGAATTCGTGACCTGAGAACAAAGGAGCGTGGCCTAATGCCTAAAACTTCGAGAGCTATGCTTTAAAAGCAAGAGCTCGGAGATCTTAGTTCTCACGCCAAAGCGTGATGAAATCAAGGAGCATTGTCGTGAATTAATATCCTGAAATTTCTCTCCGTGTAGCTGTGTCGATATTTTTCGACGTAGTGTTTATACTCTTAAAGAGATCAAAAATATCTCTGTTAGGGGTTATTCGACACGACTTTTATAGGCTTTCCAGAGATTTTTAAAAAATGTTTCTCGCTTCTTTCTGAACGATTTATAGTGTTTGAGAGTCAGCAGTAGTTTTTAGTACCGCTTTCAGTAACCGTTTAAAAAATTTTCGACATTCGTACATATAATATTAAAAAGATCAAAAATATCTCTGTTAGGGGTCATTTGACGCGGAATTTTCAAGATTTTTTAAGGATAAAAAAAATGATTGCTTCTTTTTTGAATGAGAAATCACGTTTAAAAGTGAGCAGTGATTTTTAATACCACTTCTGCCAAACTTATGAATAAAATTCGACGGTAGTGTTTATATTATTAGAGAGTTGAAAAATATCTCCGTTAGGGGTCATTCGACGCAGAATTTCCTAGAGTTTTTAACGATTTAAAAAAATTTATCGCTTCTTTTTTTAAATTAAAAATATCAAAAATATCTCTATTGAGGGTCATTCGACACTTGATTTCATTGGCTTTCTAACGATTTTTCGAAAAAGTTTCTCCCTTTTTTTTTGAAGGAGTAAACACGTTTCGAAGTCAACAGTAATTTTTAGTGCCGCTCCCGCCAGCTCTATAAATAATATTGGGCGGTAGTGAGTGGAAGCTTGTAATGTGTCCCCCTAAGGGTTTACATTTTTCTTACACCTTCTCTATTCCTTTACACACCCTCCACACACTTACTTGGTGGTGGAAGGGGGACCTACAGTTTAAGGTGGGTTCCGAACCACCAAGAGCAACAGCCTTAAGTACTTCACCGCATGGGCCACCGAGACTCTTCCAGAGTGCGAGGAGGCGGGAATCGAACCCGCAAGCCGAAGGAGTGGGTCCAAAGCCTACGCTTTAGCCCCCACGACCATCGTCCCACTATTGGGCGGTAGTGTTTATACTCTTAAAAAAAAATATATATATCTCTGTTGAGGGTCATTCGACACGGACCTTCCTAGGCTTTTTAACGACTTTTTAAAATTTTGGCGTCTTTTTTAAAGGAGTAATCACGTTTTAGTCAGTAGGGAATTTGAGTACCACTCCCGCCATCATTGTAGATAATTTCCGACAGAAGTTTATTTGGAATACTTTTCATGTGTGTTTAATATTTTTATTATTATTTTTTTAATACTTTGTTATACACTATTTGTGTTTTATGTAATTTTATTATTGAGCTTTGACCTCCTTTCGAATGGAAAACGCATTTACATCGAGGGGGTGATTTGGTTGAAATGATGTACACATTGGTTTTATGAGGATATGGATATGACCCTACATAAGAATAAGATATTCAAGGGGATATAGCTATGAATTTCATCGCCTCGTTTCCACATGTGACATTATGAATTTCCATGTATATATAACATTTTATGTTTGACATTAAATATAATTTTTCTCAATAAAGTTAAGGTTTGAAAAGATGCTTTTTCAAATAAAATTTTTTTCTTCAGGAAGATCGAAATTGTCTATGATCCATTTTTTAACATGATTTAATAAATAATATAAAAAACGGGTTTCGGATAGAAGGCCAAATATTTTATCCATATTTCTCAACTGGTTCTTTTTTTAAATCAGATATTAGTCAAAAAATCTCAAAATAATTAGATTTATTCGTAATAGCACTAAATAGTTTTTTTTTGGCATTATGAACAATTAAAAAAAATTCTCATCATTGGGCAAGTCGATTGGATACTTTCAATTTTTTAAACTTTAAACGTTTTAAATTTTTATGTACGAAAACACTGTTTTTCAATTATATGAATAAAGTGTATGGATGTGAATAGCATTACATGGGAAAAGTAAGAAAAATATTTCTGCGTCGAAATATAATATTTCAATGTTTGGTTTCAAACGTAAAAATATTATACGTATCTCCTGAGTTTGAAATTCAATTGTTTGGTAAAAAGTTAAAATAATTTGTTAATAATTAATTTTCTTCAAGATTCACCTCTTTGGTTTCAAATTTAACTAGTTTGTTGAAAAATAACTAATTTTTTTTATTCAAAATTTTAATTATTCCATTTTCATTGAAAATTGATTCTTTATGAGTTAAAAATTCAACTATTCGATTGAAAATTCATGTATTTTGTTGAAAATTTGTCTATTATGGTTGGAAATATCAAATAGTACTTTTTCGGTCGTAATTAATATTTTTTGGTGAAAAAATAAACTATTTTGTTGAAAATTCGTATTTTTGTTTTAGAAAATTAAATAGTTTAGTAGAAAAGTAACCTATTTTGTTGAAAAATAATTTTTTGTATTGAAATTTCATATTTTCGGGTTGAAGATTTACAATTGCTTTGTTAATTTTCTTAAAGAAAATTAATTTATAATCAGATAATGAATTAAAATTAAAATTAAATCTAATTTCCTTAGTAGAAAATTGATCTTTTTGTTGAAAACTGAACTATTTATTTAAAAATTTATCTCTGGTAGAAAATTACGTTTTTCGTTTACAATTCATATTCTTGCGTCAAAAATTCAATTTTTTTTAGAAAATTCGTCTAACTTTTTCGTTAAAAATGTATATTTTTGGGTTAAAAATTCAACTTTTTTGGTAGAAAATTCTTCTTTTTCTTCTGAAAATGTAGGAATTTAGTAGAAACGTAAATTATTTTGTGGAAAATTAATTTTTCAATTAATAATTTAATTGTTTTGTAAAAAATTCGACTTTTTTTGAGTGAAAAGTTACTTTTCTTGGTTGAAACTTTTTTCTTTTTGGTTAGAAATTGAACTATTCATTTAAAAATGTAATTAAATACTGGAAAATTTAAATTTTTGGTACAAAAATATCTTTTTCGTTAAAAATTCATATTTTCGTGTTAAAAATTCAACTTTTTTGTATATAATTCCCCTTTTTTTTATATTAAAGAATTTAGTAGAAAAGTAAACTATTTTTTAAAAATTAACTTTTTTAAAATGGAAAATTCATATTTTTGGATTAGAGATTTAATTCTTTTTTAGAAAATTTTTGTTTTTGCTTGAAAGTTTCACTCAACGTCAGAATCAAAAAGAAAAAATTAATCATTTTAATTATCATAGAAAACATCGGATTAATCCGGAATTTCTCTATTCCGAAAAATTTTTTTCGGTTTATTATACGGAAATTTCATTATTCAAGAATTTTATTATTCAGAAATTTCATTATTCGTAAATTATATTTTTCGGAAATTTTATTGTTTGGAAATTTTATTATTCGTAATTTTTATTTTTCGGAAATTTTATCATTCGGGAATTTTGCAATTTGGGAATTTTAATTTTCGGGATTTTTATTATTCGAGAATTTCATTATTCGGACATTTTATTCTTTGGGAAATTTGCAATTCGGGAATTTTATTTTGCGAAAATTTTATTATTCAGAAACTATATTATTCGAGAATTTTATAATTCGGGAATTTCATTATTCGGAAATGTTATTTTTCGAGAATTTCATCATTCCGGAATTATGTTGTTTGTAAATTTTATTATTCGGGAATTTACTTATTACGGAACGTTATTATTCCGGAATTTTATTACTAAGAAATTTTATTATCCGGCCATTTTTCAATTCGGAAATTTTATTATTCGGAAATTTTATTATTCGAGAATTTTATTATTTGGGATTTTATTATTCGGAAATTTTATTATTCGAGAATGTTATTATTCGGGAATTTCATTTTACGGAAATTTAATTTCTTGGGAATTTCATTATTTGTAAATTCTATTATTCGAGAATTTTATTATTCGGTAATTTTATTGTTTATGAATTTTGTTTCGAAATTTTTATAAATGATCAATATTAAATAAAAAATTAATTTTTTTCTGAATTGAATGATTTTTTTTAAAATAAAATTTTTGAGTTCAAGGGTCTTTGGCACGATTCTCAGTCTAGTAGTAATCATCCGAGAGGTGCCTGAATGTCTGGCCAAGGAGTGATTCTTTTTCTTGGCCTGCAAGCAAAATTGCATTCTCCATTTTCTCTATTGCTATCAAAAAAAAATTATTGATATTTTTCATATTATTTTTACGATTGAATTTTTTTTAACAAACAGATAATTTACATAGCTCAATCAAAGTTTTTATGCTTTTTTAGAATCTTGATTTGAATCAGTCAAAATGTTTGACATAAATTTTGACTGTTTCAAACAGTTGAGGACTGAGAAATCAGTAAAAACGTACTGATTCATACTGTCAATTTTTGTGATTAATAAATTAAGTCGTTTTGAATGATATAATCAGTGAATTTGAATTATTAAATATAATTTTTTTAAAATATTTTATTTAATAAATTATATCAGTCAATTTTACTGGTAAAATCAGTGGAATTGAAAACGGTGTTAAAATTTCCATTGATGATGAAAATAACTGAAGTCTTCTGAGTTGGTAGGGTTGATTCTATGCCTATAATGTAACTCATTCGAGGAAGGTTATAGACCCTGCTTCTTTATTATTAACGATATAAATCGATTGCGTCTACTTTAGACTCTTAAACTCGTTCCGCTCTGCTTATCAAATCTTATATGTCGGAATTTACATTTATAAATTATCTAAATTTGTTTTCATTTAAAATTTTAATATTAAAAAAGAAATGAAACCGCAACCTTATACCAGATCGGGACGACTCAGAAATCTCGGAAAAGAAAATATTCGAAATAGAAATTCCGGAAATGATTCATTTTCCGTAATATAAAAATACCGATTTGCCAAATTTTAGAATAATAACAATTCAGAAGAGGGGGAACGACGGAAAAATCCCAGAAAATAAAATTCCGGACAGTTTAAAATTCCCAAATTTGAAAATTCCCGAATAACAATATTCCTCACAGTTTATGATATTACAGAATTGTAAAATTCTTTAATTGGAAAATTTCATAATAATAAAATTCCCAAATAATAAAATTCCCGAATTGTAAAGTTGCCGAATAATGAAATTCACGACAGAAAATTGCCGAGTTATAAAATATCAGAACTTAAAAATTGTATAATGATAAAATTCCTGAATATTAAAATTTCTAAACAATTTATAATATTACTGAATTGGAAAATTCCCAAATAATCAAATTCCCGACATTTTGTAATATTATCGAATGTGTAGCCTCCAAAATAATATAATCCCCGAATTACAAAATTTGTTTATGTAATAAAATTCCTGAATTAGAAAATTTCCGAATAATAAAATTCCGGAACAATTTATAATATTATTGAACTTTTAAATTCCTAGTAGATTTAAAAATTCCCAAATTGAAAAATTCCAAATTAATAAAATTCTCGAATAATAAAATTCCCGAATTGGAAAACTATCAAATTTCCAAATTTTCCGAATATGTAATCAAATTCGCAAATAATAAAATTCATGAACTGAACAATTCAAGAATAATAACATTCCAGAACGATTTATAATATTATTGAACTTTCAAATTCCTGGCAGATTATAATATCCCCGAAATCGAAAATTACTGAATAATAAAATTCCCAAATTGGAAAATTCCAAATTAATAAAATTCCTGAATGATAAAATTCAAGAATTGGAAAACTTCTGAATAATAAAATTCCCAAATTTGAAAATTCCGTAATAATGAAATTCTCAAATAAAAAAATTCAGTATTGGAAAATTCCCGAATAATCAAATTTCCGAGAAAAAATTGCCGGATTATAATATATCCGAAATAGAAAATTCGCTAATTATAAAATTTTCGAATAGTTTGTAATATTACCGAATTTGAAACTTCCTGAATATTGAAATTCCCGAATTAGAAAACTATCAAATTACCAAATTTTCCCAATATGTAATCAAACTCCCAAATAGTAAAATTCATGAACTGAACAATTCCTCAATAATTAAATTCTGTAATAATTTATAATATTACTGATTTTTTAAATTGCCGGCTGCTAATAATATTAAAGAATTAGAAAATTCTCAAAATAATAAAATTTCTGAGCAGTTTATAATATTATCGAAGTTAAAACTTCCTGAATAATGAAATTCCCGAATTGGAAATTTATCAACTATAAACCATTTTAATTGTTGAAATTGATAAATTCGGTAATATTATAAACGTTAATGTTATCATTCGGGAATTTTCCAATCATGGACTATAATTATTCAGGAATTGTTTGATTTGAGAATTTTCCAATCCATGAATTTTATAATTCGGGTATTTCTTTATTCACAAATTTTTCAATTTTTGAATTTTCCAATTCAGGAATTTCATTATTCGGCAGTTATCCAATTCGGGAATTTTATTATCCAAGAATTTTCCAATTCATGAATTTTATAATTCGGAAATTTTCCAATCCATGAATGTTATAATTGAAGCCATTTTTTATTCGGGAATATTCCAATTTATGAATTTTGTAATTCAGGAATTTCATTATTCAGAAATTTTCTAGTTCGAAAATTTCCCAATTCGGGAATTTTATTATTCGGGATATTTCCAATCCATGAATTTATTATTCGGGAATTATATAATTCTTGAATTTTCTTGTCCAGATATTTTACAATTTGGAGAATTCCTTTCTGGAATTTTGTTATTAGAAAATTTCCCCATTTTTTAATATTACAGGGTAAGGAGAATGTTGCATTTCGGGATTTTCAGTCGTCCCATTTTTTAAAAATATTAAACGTATTTTAAAAATTATTTAAAAAATTCTCATTAACAATAATTGAAAAAAATTATTTCTGGATGACAAAATTGACAAAATGACAAAAAAATCACGTGCGCATCAATTGAAACAAAATTTTCCCTAAAGTTTCTCTAAACTAATAAAATTTTCAAAGAAAATTTGGCAGGATTCAATTCAGCTCTAATTAATTTATCTCGAAATATGTTTTTATTTTATTTTTTTAGATTAAAAATTCGATTTTTGAGAACTTTTTTTGTAATTAAAGCAAAAGATTATTTACATTTTCCAAGAAAAATTTTTATCCAGAAATATATATTTTCCAAATTTTTAATTGTTGTTATAAAATCAAATAATACTTTAAAAAGCTTTCAATATTAATAAAAAATATTTGATTATAATATCTGAATAATGGATTTTTAAAAATTATTATAAACATTTTGGGAATTATATTATTTTGGAATATTCCATTTCAGAATTTTTAAATTTTTACAATTTTATAATTACGGGAATTTTATAACTCAAATATTTGAGTTTTCGCGAAAATTTTCAAAAATAAAATTAGTAAATAGTTTATAATATTATCGAATTTGAAAATTCTCAATTAGGAAAATTTCCGACAAAAAAGTTCCAAATAATAAAATTGCTGATAAAAAATTTCCGAATCATAAAATTCCCGAATTGAAACAATAATAAAAATAAAAAATAGTATTTATTGATCGAAAAAACAATAATGGAATATTTCTATAAAAAATTGGGTTTTTAATGTTCAATGAATTAAAAAGGTTTCAAAAAATTCGAAACATTTTAAATGAAAAAAAGAAATATTTAAAATAAAAAGTTCCCAAAATTATAAAAATTACTGCCAATTCAAAATTCTCAAATTGAAAGATTCCAGAATAATAAAATTCCTGGCAGTTTATAATTTTACAGAATTTGAAAATTCCCGATTCTAAACAATTAACATTTTTTTAAAATATTAAATCAAAAAGTAAAATAAAAAATAAGTTTATCAAATAAAAGTACTTTATTGAATATAATTTTTTATTATCAAGCAATTTTTTACTTATTTTGATTGTTTTTAGACATCTTAACATTTGAAACAAAAATTTAATTTTTTCACGAAACTCATGAATATTTTATATACGGGTGGTCAATTTTAATTGACGCACTCAAATATCTCTATTGGTAAGCCAGATAAGAAAAAAATTTTGAGGACAAAAGTTTATCAGTGAAATGGAGACCTTCTGAGTATGCTAATAACTGTGACCTTGAGGACAATTTCCAAGGTCATTTGAAGGTCGAAGTAAGTTTTTTTAAACGGGAAGCAACAATTTTGACACCAGATTCGGAAAGAGCGGAAAATTGTACGTCCGAAAAGACAGTTTTCAATTTGGTAGAATGACCTTCAGAAGGTCAAGATTGACCTTGAGGCAAGGGGACTCGCTGTAAACAAGCACCCCAAACTTTGTTCGCTTCTGGACGATTTTTCAACATTTAACCTTAACCTTCTGAAGGTCACTAATAAATTAAAAACTATCTTTTCGGACGTAAAATTTCCTCCTCTTTCCGAATCCGGTGTTCAAAAAGGGGGTTCCAATTTAAAAACTAACTGACCTTCAAATCACCTTGATAATTGACCCTAAGGCCACTGTTATTAGTAGGGTTAGATGGCCCCCATTGTCCTGACCAAATTTTTTCAAAATAAGGAGACCCGAACCCAAAAAATCAAAAATAATTTGTTATGACCACCCTTTTGGACTTGGAAGACTTTTTTTATAATATCCTGAATCACATCAATCATATTTCCAATTACCGATAAACAGAAAAAATGCAATTTAGCTAACTTAAATTGTTTCTAGATAGAAAAAGTTCGATGGAAAATGATCTATTGAAATTGAAGGAAAAGTATGAAATGTGGCAGAAAGGACGGAAACGGAAGCGGAGAAGGAAGTGAATGAAAGATTCGGAACGAATGAGCATAAAAGAGGTGGAAAAGCCTATCAGTCAAATCGATTATCTCTTATTGCTGCGTGCACCAGTTCTAATGGAATTTTCAATATCAAAAATAATTGTGCCAATGACTTTGACTTTTACATTCAGGGCCATCTATCAAGTGTAAACAAAAATTGTCGAACCATTTTTTTTAATTAAAAAAAATTATTTAGACATAAAGGTGCCTCAGCCTCTTTTCTTCAATTTCCCAAATTTTCAGCTCGATGTCTCATTTTGTGTGGAAGTGGTAAGATAAAAAAAAAACTTTTTTAAGGTAGGAATCGGATAACTATCGCATGTCCTTATCTAACGAAAAATGTCGGCAATGTAGGAATTTGCACCTATTAGATGCCCTCAGCAAAAAAATGACAATACAAAATTAGGAAGCAGATTGAAACCGATAGAAACCAATTAAACGATCTAAATTAGTTCTAGAAAATTTAAAGTGTTTCCTAAACATAAAACCCCAATAAGATACAATATGGTTAAATTAGAATACATTATTTTCCAATTCTAGTTAATCCGTCATAATTGGAATCTATCCTTTCCAATACGTAAAAATTTGTTTTTATTGAAGAGTAAATGTTTAGTTCTTTTCGCAGACAATCATAAGGCACCAAAAAAAGTAAAAAAAAAAGATAATTAAAAATGATAAAGTTGATTAGAATCTAATAGAAACTGATTGGAAGATCTAGTTTCGTTCATAAAGATTTAAATTCATCCCTCAACATAAGAGTCCAATAACATCAAACCTGGTCCTATTTGAGTAAATTATTTTCCAATTGTGTTTAATCCGTTCCAATCATAATCCATCCTTTCCAATCAGTCAAAATTTTATTTTTTTCTGTTAGAGTAAATGTGATGTCTTTTTCGCAGATAAACATAAGCAATTTGAGCCTGTTAGATACCCCCAGCAACAAAAAAATGATAATAAAAATTAGAAAGCGGATTGAAGAAGATAGAAGCCAATTAGACTATCTAAATTAGTTCTAGAAAATTTAAATGGTTTCCTAAGCATAAAACCCCAATAAGATACAATATGGTTAAATTAGAATCAATTATTTTAAAATTGTAGTTAATCCGTTCTAAGCAGAATCTATCCTTTCTAATAGATTAAAATTTGTTTTTATGGGAGGATAAGTGTTCAGTTCTATTCGAAGACAATCATAAGATCAAAAAAGTAACAGAAAAAGATAATTAAAAATTATAAAATTGATTCGAAACTTATAGAAACCGTTTAAACTAACTCAATTCATTCTTAAAAATTTTAAGTCATCCATAAGCATAATATTACATTAAGACCAAACTTGGTACTATTGAAATAAATTATTTTGCAATTGTTTTTAATCCGTTCCAATCCTTTTCAATGTGTCAAAATTGTATTTTTTCTGAAAGAGTAAATATGTTGTTCTTTTCACAGAAAATTATAAGGCACCTGATAGATGTTCTGAGCAACAAAAATATATAATAATAAATAATAAACGGATTGGAGTGGATAGGAACTGATTAGGTGATCTAAATTTGTTCTAAAAGGTTTAAATTGTCTCCCAAGCATCATTCAGTATAATCCAATCTGGCCCTATTACAATTGATTGTTTTCCAATCATCTTAGATCCGTTTGAATCGGAATCTATCCTTTTCAATCAGTCAAAATTGTTTTTTCTCCGGAAAGTAAATAGGTTTTTCTTTTCAAAAACAAAATCGTAAGGTATTTGCACCAGCTCGACGCCCTTAGTAAATTTTTAAAATTAAATTATGGAACAGATTAAACCTGTTGGAAGCCGATTGATTTAAAACGATTCGAAAAGATTCCAGTTCTTTCCTGAGCATAAGATTTTATGAAGGTCAAATCTGGTCCTATTAAGATCAATTATTTTCCAAATGAGCTAAAGCCATTCCCATCGGAATCCTCTACTTCGTTCTACTAGGAATTGAACCGCAGAGCTTCCGATTGTCGGTCGGGTGCTTTTCCATTAAGCTACTAGAGAGATCAAAAGAAGAATCTTTTTCAAAAATACACGCAGACCTTAAGAATTTCTGTTATTATATAATAATAATAATAATAATAATAATAATAATAATAATACACATTCCTTGAAAAAATTTACTTGTAACGCCTGACAAAATAATTCACGTAAATCTAAAAAAAATTCTTCTTTCAATCTTTTTAGTAGCTTAAGGGAAAACAACCCGGCCGGCAATCGGAAATTCTATGGATCGATTCCCAGCGGAGCGAGATAGAAGATATTTTTTCATAATGAAATTAATTTTAAAAAGGTAAATGTGTTGTTCTTTTCAGAGACAATCATAAGTTACTCGCATCTAATAGATTCCCTTGGTAAAAAACGAAAAAAATTGAATTCTCTCTAAAGCATCAAATTCGAGGGCAAGGAGGACTGCTCCGTTATCCGGACTGGTAATGCGGTGTAATGCGAGATAACCCAGCGTAATCTACTCTCAGAACAGTTTCATCCACTTGTAATCCACAGTAATACAGAGAAATCATTTATTAAATCATTTATTCGGAGTAATCCATTTGTAATACATGATAATCCACTTGTAATGCGAAGCTATACATAGTAATACACTTATAATCCATGCAATTAGAAATAATCCACTTGTAAGACAGGA
>NC_046657.1:74058747-74080235 GCF_010883055.1 Belonocnema kinseyi | reverse complement strand
TTATGTAATTATCGGTCTTGTAAGACAGGGAAATACACTTCTAATTTGCATTCATCCAGAGTAATCCACTTGTAATCCAGGCTAATTAAAGTAATTCGGAGTAATTTACATTGGCAATCCAAATACTTTTCCACGGTTTTTTAAAAACACTTTATTTTTTTTTATTAAGAGTTTGTTGTTTGTTACCAAATTAATTTTCTTCCCTGAAAATTTAAATATTATAGAAACTTAATCTTCTTCGATGAAAATTAATGTTTTTGGTAGAAGAATTAACTTTATTGTTGTTTTTTTTTCTTGTTGAAGGATAATTTTCTAACTAAAATTTAAAATATTCAATTTTTAGTTAAAAATATACATTTTTTAGATGAAAATTCAACTATATTGTGGATAATTCTCTTTTTTTTTGGTTAAAAATTTATTATAGGAGATTAATCTCTTTGATTGTAAATTTAACTATTTTGATGAAAATTCTTTTTTTTTGCATAAAAATTAAATTTTTTAATTGAAAAAGTAAGTATTTAATTTTTAGTCGAAAATTTATCTTTTTTAGTTAAAGAAATGCAACTTTCTGGCTGAAAATAGATCTTTTTCAGTTAAAAACCATGTAGTTTGTTAAAAATTAATATTTTTTCGTAAGTTTTTTTTGTCTGAAAATTTAAATCTGTTGTTGTTTTCAAGTACTATCATTAGGTATTTGCGCCTAGTAGATGCCATAAGTAAAAAAAAATTAAACTAAAAAATGAAAAAGACGGATTACAGCCGATAGAAACCGATATATCTAAATTGATTCTGAAAGATTTAAATTCTTCCTTAAGTATAAGAATCTAATAAGATCAAATCTGGCCCTATTAGAATCAATTACTTGCATATTGTGTTTAATTCGTTCCAATAGGACTCGATATTTATCAATCCGTCAAAATTGTTGTTTTTTTTTTATTTAAATGTGTTGCTCTTTTCAAAGACAATCAGAAGTTATTTTCACATGATAGACGCCCTTACTAACAAAAAATTAGAATAAAAAATTGTGAAACCAATTAAAACCGATAGAAACCGTTCGGTTTCTATCTAGATTAGACGATATAAATTAATTATAAGAGATTTAATTTGTCTCCCCGGAATAAAAATCAGTACAATACAATTAGGGCGTATTATCATCAATTATTTTCCTATAGTATTTAATCCGTTCTAATCGGAATCTATCATTTTCGATTGGTCAAAATTGTTTTTCTTTTCTTGAAATCTAAATGTGTTGTTCTTTTCAAAGACAATCGTAAGGGATTTGCACCTGATAGATGCCCTTAGTAACATATAATGATCAAAAATGATCAAATCAATTGAAACCCATAGAAAGCATTCGATTTCTATCCAGATTAGGCAATATAAATTGGTTCCAAAAGATCTAAATTGTCTCTTGAGCATAAGAACCCAGTAAAATCCAATCGGGCCCTATTAGAATCAACTTATTTTTCTATTGTGTTTAATCCATTCCAATTGGAATCCATCCTTTTCCATCCCTCACATTTTTTAAAGATTTAAATCGTCTACCAATGACAAGAACCCAGTAGACTACAGTCTGTACCTAATAAAATCAATTACTTTTTTATTCTGTAAATTTGGTTATAATCGGAATCTATCCGTTTTAATACTTGAAAATTTATTTGTTATAAAAAGATTAATGTTTTGTTCTTTATAAAGGTATTAATAAGGTATGTGTCTTCAATAAAGAAAAATGTAAACTAAAAATTTTT
Source organism: Belonocnema kinseyi (assembly GCF_010883055.1). Taxonomy (NCBI): domain Eukaryota; kingdom Metazoa; phylum Arthropoda; class Insecta; order Hymenoptera; family Cynipidae; genus Belonocnema; species Belonocnema kinseyi. The sequence continues at coordinate 74,078,487 of NC_046657.1, read as the reverse complement.
AAATCGATTAAAGACGATAGAAACCAATTGGTTTCTATATAAAGTAGGCCATTTAAATTGATTCAAAAAGGTTTAAATTTTCTCACAAGAATAAGAACCCAATAGAATTCAATCGGGCCTTATTATAATCAACTATTTTCCTATTATGTTTAATCCGTTTTGGTCGCAATCTATCGCTATCAATTTTTCCAGATTCTTTTTTTCTGCAGAGATAAATATATTGTTATTTTCAAATCAATAATAGGGTATTTTCATCTGATAGATGTCCCTAATAACAAAAAACGACCATTAAAAATTATAAAATCGATTGAAACCTACAGAAAACAATCGGTTTCTATCTAGAGTAGGTGATCTAAACTGGTTCAACAGATACAAATTGTCTCCCAAGAATAAGAACCCAGTAGAATCCAATCGGGCTATATTAAAATCAATTATTTTCCTATTGTGTTTAATCCGTTCTGATCGGTATCTATCTTTTTAAATCCTTATCATTTTTTCTGGAAAGGTACACGTTTTGTTCTCTATAGAAGTAACCTCAAGGTATTTGAAACTCATGGATTACCTTAGTAGCCAAAAATGATAATGAAAAATTGTAAAACCGATAGAAACCAATCGGTTTTTATCTATATTATGCCATCCGAATTGGTTCAAGCGATTTAAATTCTCTCATAAGAATAAGAACCCAATAGAATCCAATTGAGCCCTATAAGAATTAATTATTTTCCTATTGTGTTTAATCTGTACCAATCAGGATCGGTTACTATCAATCATTACCAATTTAGTGTTTCTGTAAGGGTAAAAGTGTTATTTTCAATGACAATCATAAGGTTTTTTCACCTCATAGATGCCATTAACGAAAAAAAGATACCAAAAAATTGTAAAACCGACTAAAACCTATAGAAATCAATAGGTTTCTATCTAGTTTAGGCGATATTAATTGCTTCTAGAAGATTTAAATTGTCTCACAAGAATAAGAACCCAGTATAACGGTAAAGAGTCCTATTAGAATCAATCATTTTACTAGTGTGTTTAATCCGTTATAAAAGGAATCTTTCATTCTCAATCTTTTCAAAGACAATAGTAAGTTATTTTTAGCGGAAAGATGCCCTTGGTAACAAAAAATTACAAAAAAAATAAAACCGATTGAAACCCATAGAAAGCATTCGGTTTCTATTTAGATTAGGCGATATAAATTGGTTCCAAAAGATTTAAATTGTTTCCTGAGCATAAGAAACCCAGTAGAATCCAATCAGGCCCTATTAGAATAAATTATTTTCTTATTTTGTTTAAATAAAAAAATTGTAAACTCAATTAAGGCCGATAGAAACAAATAGGTTTCTGTCTAGATTGAGCGATCTAAATTGCTTCTAAAAGATGTAAACTGGCTCACAAGAATAAGAACCCAGTAGAGCGTTATCAGGTACTATTAGAATCAATTATTTTCCTATTGTGTTGAATCCGCTATAATCAGAATCTATCGTTTTCAATTGGTAAAAATTGTATTTCTTCTCGGGAAAGGTAAATGTGCTGTTCTTTTCAAAGACAATCGTAAGGTATTTTCACCGGATAGATGCCTTTGGAAACAACAAATGATAATGAAAATTATGTAACCGATTAAATCCGATAGAAATCAATCGGTTTCTTTCTAGAGTAGGTGATTTAAATTAACTGTAAAAGATTTAAATTGTCTTCCAAGAATAAGAACTCAGTAGAATCCAATCCGGCCCAATTAGGATCAATTATTTTCCTATTGCGTTTAATCCGTTCCAATCGGAATTTATCATTTTCAATCCGCAAAAATTGTTTTTCTTTTCTGAACGGATGAATGTTTTTTTTTTAAGACAATACTTGGTGTCTACTACAAACTAGTCACCGGTATTGATCCTGACCGATTTGAAACTGGACGACTGACATATCGATTCTATGGCATGTCCTACTTTCATCAAGTCAACCGTAAGGATATGACTTTTATGCTCCTTCCATCACACTTTTATCTGGTTGCTCTCCGTCACACGCGAGCAACTCCCACTTTGCATTAACAGACCGGGGTAAAGTTGTCCCTTCCCCTTTACCAGGACACGAGGCGCTACTTTCAGCCCTGACCATGAGAAAGGATCGAATTTAATTAGGTTTTTTTTAAGTATCGAGACCTGACCGCCTTTGACGAAAATAATAGTCGTTAATTAATAATTGAGATTGCAAACCTTATATGTAAGTCAACATCAAGACTGATGAATTTAATGGTCGGATTTCGTGTACAAGATCATTACTTTCGACTAGGATGGTCAACAAAAAATTTATTGGAAATTACTTAATTAAATATTTACTTAACAAAATTTAATTAATTTAATATCCATGCATTAAAAACGAAAAAAAAACAAAGGGCAAAAATTCATTAATGGTAAAATTCTAGGGTAATCTTGGCATGTTAGAAAATGAAGATCGGTCAGGGGGCATTAATAAATTACGAAGCATTTTCAGGATTTCAAAGATCTGGAAATAATTTAACATATTTCAAAGTATTGCCAAACATTTTAATAAAATTTAAAAGATTAATTTCTTTCAAAATTTTTTTTAACTTCGAAAATAACTTAAAATGCTCGAAAAAATTCCAAGAAATTTCAGAGGATTTTCAGGATTTCAAATCTTTTGAACGATTTTTAAGGAATTTAAAAAGATTTCAAAGAATTCTTAAGAGCTATGAAATATTCTATAGGATTTCAACAAATTAAAAAGACATTTTTAACTATTTCAAGTTATGTCTTTTTTTTTAATTTGAAAGATTCATAAGAATTTAAATGATTTTCGGAAATTTTAAAAGATTTCAAGAAATTTTTAGAATACTTTAAAGATTTCCAAACATTGTTAACACTTTTTAAGATATTTCGAAGATTTTTAAAGATTTTAGGGTAATTTAAACGATTTCAAGAAGTTTCCAGGTGTTTTGAAATATTTCAAGGTATTTCTGAAGATTTCGAAAGATTTCGAATATTTTATAGAATTTAAATGATTTTTGGACAATTTAAAAGATTCCAAGAAATTTTTAGAAGATCTCAAAGATTTCCAAATATTTCAAAGGATTTTTAAGGAATTTCAACGGATTTTAATAGGTTTTATGATATTTCCAAGAAATTTCAGTAGGTTTAAAGAATTGAAAGAGTTTCAAAATATTTTAAAAGATGGAGGAATGTTCAGGAGCTTTCAAATATTTCAAGGGGTTGATTGTAAATATTAAAAAATATTTCAAGGTATTTCCAAAGAATTTGAAAAATTCGAAAGATTTTAAAGAATTTCAAGACATTTTAAAAGAATCCAAGGAATTTTCACAAGATTTCAAAGATTCAGAAGCTTAAAAATATTTCAAGGGATTGCAAAAGATTGGAAAAAGATTTTCAAATTTTTAAGGGTATTTCCAAATATTTTCAAAAATGTAAAATATTGAAATTTTTAAAAATGATTTTAGCATATTTTAAAAGATTCCAAAGAAATTTAGTAGATTTTAAGAACTTTATGAGATTTTAAAGGTCATTAAATTTTTTTGAGTATTTTAAAAGAGTCCACGTAATTTTTAGGGATTTCAAAAATTCTGAGTGATTTTAAAAGATTGAAAAGAGATTTTCAAACATTTCAAGGTATTTCTAAGGATTTTGAGTTTTTTAAAGATTTTAGGACAGTTAAAAATATTCCAAAGAATTTTTAGAATATGAAAAGAAGAATTTGAAATCTTCGAAAATTTTGAAAAATCCTTGTGAAATCTTACAAATTTAAAATTTCACCAGAAATTGCCGAATAAGCTGCGATAAATGTAAGAGGGCGTCCATTTACTGAAGAGTCTTCTTCTACTTTTTACTGTTTAAAAACTTTTGGGAAATTTTGTGGAAAACTGTGTAATTTACAATTTTGCAATAGTGAACATTTTTTTTCTAATTTAATATTTAACAAACTAGAAATTTTAGTATACTCTGTTATTCTGTTAACTACCATTATATATTTTTATTCTTTCTGATATATTTTAAAATCTTTACGAAATCTTTGAAATTTCACCAAAAATTTCTGAGTAAACTGCGATAAATCTAAATGTGTGCTTTCTTTGTAAAAAGTCTTCTTACCTGTTCTTACTGCGATTCATAATCGCTTCAGAACTTCTTGGTAATTTTTTTTTAATACTTTGTAATACTTTGCAATTTAAACTTTTATATAAGTGAATAGTTTTTTTCCCTAAATGAATCTTTAAAGACCCAGAAATATTAGGATACTATGTTATTCGGTGTAACAATGTTATATATTTTAAATCTGTCTGAAACCTTTCTGAAATATTCGAAAATCTTTGTGAATCTTTGAAATTTGAAAATTCGCCAGAAATGGCTGAATAAGCTGCGATTAATCGACATGTACGTCGTTGAAGAAGAGTCTTCTTACTTCTTCTTACTGCGTCACATAAACGCTTCAGAATTTCTTGGCCATTTTTTTTAATAATTTGCAACTTAAAATTTTGTAAGAGTGAATAATTTTTTTTCTGATTGAATTTTTACAGATCCAGAAATATACGGTTAAAAAAGGATATTACAACGTATCTACGCTAAATTTTGAAGAAAATTGATTTGGAAATCAATTTATTCTTTTCATCAGAACATTATTGAAATTAGGTCTTACGAAGGTACATGCTTTGTATAGAATATTTCGTATCATGCAAAAATGCATGAACACGTAACGTAAACTGAGCTAGTAATATATAATCGTCTTTGGTTACGAGAAGCCGAATTTGAAGTCCTTTGGGAATCAGATCCATAAGTGAATCGAATTTTTATTTTCTTTATTTTTAGAATTTCAATCCCCAAATCCCATTTAATAATTGTGAAACTAAATATTCCATAATAAAACCCTGAGTAAAGAGCTTTCGTAGAAATAGTTTTTAAATTAAAAAAAGACACAAAAATAAATTAAATTTTTGAGAAGATTTAAAAAAAGTTAAAACAAAAAGTATATTTCTGAAGATTTAACAAAAAAATCTGACAATTTTGAAAGGTTTCATGGGGATAGAAAATTTTCATAAAATCTATGGGAAATTGTTAAGTTATTGTTTTTTTGGTAGGAATAATTTCAAGAGAAAATTTCTAAACTTTTTAACATTAGAAAAATTTGATCGAGTTCAAAATATATTTTAAAATTCTTTAAATTTATCAGAATTTGAAAACAAATGAGGAAAAATTTGAAGAATTTGAAAAGATTTGGAAATCTTTGTATATTCAGAAATGATTAAAAATTTGACAAAATTTTAAGATATTTGAAACAAAATATAGATTTTTGAAAACTGAAAAAAATTTCTGCAGATTCTTGGATAAGTATCAAATGAGTTTTTATTCAAAAAAATAATTTAAAAGAAAATAGGAGAGTGTTTAAAACATTAAAAAATTATTTAAAAATAAATCTGGAAGCTTTCAAGTCAATTTTTCTGATTTAGAAAGATTAAAAAAATAGGAAAAATTTGAATAATTTTTAAAGATTTTTAAAAGTTAAAAAAAATATTAAGGAAATTTAGACTTCTGAAGATTTTGAATTAAAATTTATAATATAATTATATTTATATATACTTATATTTATAATTCGAGAACTCAACCCTACAAAGTGAAACCCGGAGATATTATTAATCTGAAGTTGAATAAAATCATTGCCAACAATTGAGCCCATTAATTGTAACTGCGAATTTATTTATAGAAATTGTTTAAATAATAAATGATTTTTTTCAATTTGCAAAGTATCATAGTAAAGAGTCATCGTAATGACATTCCCATCAAATTCCCTAAACAAAAAATGAGCCTATTCATTGAAACATCGCCAAACTGTGAATTTTTAAATAAAAATTGTTTAAATAATAAATAATTTTGTCAATTTGCAAAGTATCATAGTAAAGAGTCATTTCAATGACATCCATAGTTGATTTCGTAAAAAAAAAAACTTGAGCCTATTCATTGAAACATCGCCAAACTGTGAATTTGTTCATAAAAAATGTTTAAATAATAATTAATTGTTGTCAATTTGCAAAGTATCATTGTAAAAAATCATCGGAAAGATATCCCTAGTTAATTTCGTAGACAAAACTTAAGCCTATTCATTGAAACATCGCTAAACTATGAATTTGTTTATAAAAATTGTTTCAATAATAAATAATTGTTGTTAATTTGCAAAGTATCATAGTAAAGGGTCATCGTAAAGATATCCTTAGTAGATTCAGTAAACACAAAATGAGCCTATTCATTGCAACATCGCCAAACTGTGAATTTGTTTATAAAAATTGTTTAAATAATGAATTTAATTGAATTTTAATTTTAATTAATTGAATGAAAAAATAATTTTTAAATTAATGAATTTTTATCAATTTGCAAAGTATCATAGTTAAGATTCATCGGAAAGATATCCCTAGTCGATTTCGTGAACAAAACTTGAGCCTATTAATTAAAACATCACCAAACTGTAAATTTTTGTTATAAGAAATGTTTAAATAATGAATAATTGTTGTCAATTTGCAGTGAATCATAGTGCAGAGTCATCGTAAAGAAATGCCTGGGTCATTATATATTTTTGGGTATTTTAAAAGAGCCCAAGTAATTTTCAGTAGATTTCAAACATTCTGAATGATTTTTAAAGATTGGAAAGAGATTTTCAAATATTTCAATTTTTAACGAAAAAAGGAAAAAGTTTCATTTTTAATTTAAAAATTAATTTTAGACAACAAAATTTACCCAAATAATTACATTTTCATCCAATATTGAAACAAACAAACAAAAAACTTTTAACAAACTAATTTCATTTTTATACAATTGGTTGAATCTTCAATAAAGTAAGATCAATTTTGAACAAATAATTCAATTTTCAACCAAAAAGATCAATTTTCAACTAAAATTATGTTTCAACAAAAAAGATTTTTTTTAAAGAAGTGGTTCAAACTTTCACAAAGTAATTCAATTTTCTACTAAAAAAATGAATAAAAAATAAAAATTCTCAAAAAATAGTTGAAAAAATTTCTTGAAAAAAAGATCCTACTCCATCTTCACTCCATTATAAATAATTGATGTCAATTTGCAAAGGATTATAGTAAATAGTCTAAACTAGAGTTTTGAATTCCTTGCGCAACTTTAGATTCCGCTTCATCATACTTTTTTCGCACTCGCCTTTTATCATTTCCGCATCAGCCTCCAACTCCTCCAAGGGGTCGTTCGGCCACAAATCACATAGATTACTCTCTAGAAAGAAATGCTTTGCGAAGATAACCGAACGTATTCTCCGCACGTTTGGGGCCTGTTCGTGCTACTGCCATTAATCCGAGCAAACAATGTTTTGGGCACAGAGTATCAGTCATCAAAGAAAATTTTAAAATCTCATTGAAGTTAATAGATTTTTTATACAATGTAAGAGAAATTAACGCTCCATTACCGTCAATTAAGAGTAGATGCTCTTTCGTAATTGTTTAAACAATTTTTATAAAACTAAATCATGAACTATTAAATTTTTCGTCGAAAATTAATCTCTTTTAAATTAAAAATTCATTTTTTGGTTCAAAATATAACTGTTTATTGAAAATTCATTTTTTTAGGAATTTAACTCTTTTTGATTAAAAATAAAAATCGTTGCTAGTTTAAATATCAAAGATTACATTTTGCTTTTAAACTTTATTATTTTTTGGTTGAAAATTAATTTTTTTGGTTGACGATTCATAATTCTAATTGAAAAGTGATATTTTTTTTTAAAGTAACTATTTTGTTAAAACTTGGTCTTTTTTCGATGAATTTAACCCTTTTTTATTTTAAATTAAAATGATCAAATTAAAATATAAGCTACTACTTTTTTCGACGAATATTCAGTTTTTTTGGCTGAAAATAAATTTTATAGTTGAAGATTCATCTTTTTGATTAAGGATTCAATTATTTTGTTGAAAATTCGTTTTTTCTCTAATGAATTTTATTCTTTTTTATTTAAAATAAAATTTTCTTTTAGTTGAAATGTCAATTATTACATTTTTCATTGAAAAATAATTCTTTTTTGATCGCCAATTCAATTTTTCATTGAAGATTTATATTATAAGTTGAAAAGTGATACTTTTTGTTCAAATTGTAACTATTTTGTTGAAAATTTGTCTTTTTTCGGATAAATTTAACCTTTTATTTTATACTAAAATCTTTTTTTAGTTGAATCATCAAATATCAAAATTTCCGTTGAAAATTCATAGTTTTTGGTTAAAGATTCATAATTTTAATTAAAAATTCATCTCTTTGGTTTCAAATGTAATATATGCAATATTCAACATAAAAATCTTTGTCAGTTGAAATATCAACTATCAGAATTTTCATTAAAACTTTATCTTTTTTGTTGAAAATTCAACTATTTGGTTGAAAACTTACTTTTTTCTTAAATAAACTTTAATTTTTTTAAATGACATTTTTCTTGAAAATTAATATTTTTGTGTTAAAAATTTAACTGGAATCAGTCTTGCTTCAAAATTCAACTATTTTCTGGAAAATTCGTCTTTTTTTAAATATCATTAATTTTCTTGTTTGAACCTTCATATTTGGATTCAGGATTCAACCGTTTTTCTAAAATTCGTCTGTTTGAATGAACTGAACTAAAATTTTTTTTTAATAAAACTTTTTGGTTGAAGATTCATAATTTTAGATAAAAAGCAATATTTGTTGTTAAAATTGTAACTGTTTTGTTAAAAAACCTTCTTTTTTTGATGCATTGAACTGTTTTTTCATTTAAAACTAAAATATTTTTTAATTTTAATATTAACTATTATATTTTTGTTGATAATTAATTTGGTTGTTTTTGAAAATTCAGACGCCTGGTTAAAAGTTGATCTATTTTATTGAACATTTTCTTTTATCGTAGACCATTCATAATCTTAATTTAAAATCTATTTATTTGGTTTAAAACGTAACTGTTTTCTGAAAAATTCGTCTTTTTTCAAATAAAATTCATTTTCTTGGTCGAAGATTCTTTTTTTTTATTATTGAGGATTCAACTATTTTGTTCAAAATTCGTCTTTTTGGATTAATTCAACTCTTTGTCATTTCGAATAAAATTCTTTTGAAATTAATAAAGCAACTATTTTATTTTTCATTGAGACTTCATATTTTTTGTTTAAAATCCCACTATTTCGTTGAAAATTTACGTTTTTCTTGAAATTTTAAGTTGACCTTGGAAATCTTCCAAAAATATTTTTGAATTATTTTAAGAATCTAAGAAAAATCCTTTTTACATAACTGTCAATTTTTTAAATTAACTTTTTCTTGAAAATTCACACTTTGGTGTTACAAATTCAACTATTTTGTAAAATAATAATTTTGTTAACATTCCTAATTTTAATTGAAAATTCCTTTCTTTGGTTAAAAATCCGTTTTTTTTCAATTGAAAAATAATCTTTTAAACTGCAAATTTAATGATTCCAATTGAAGGTTCATCGCTTTAGTTACAAAATCATCTCTTTGGTCTAAAATGTAGCCATTTTGTTAAAAATTAATCTTTTCGGGTTGATCATTTAACTTTTTTTTTTACAGAAAACTCGTCTTTTGGCAAAAAAATAAATTTTTAAGAAATTAGTTCCTCTATTACCCAAGTAGTCAAATTTTCGATTAAAAAATTAAAAAATAAATTTCTAAATTTGAAAAAATTAATATTCAATAATGATTTTAATACCAAAAATTCCATCTTAAATCTTGAAGAATCTTTTGCTCATCTGTTCAGTCTGGATAAGGATGTTCAATTTACTTGCTTCCTTCCACCCAATTATTGTATATAAAGTTGGCAGACACTTGAGGAGTAATAAGGATGAAAGAAACAGTAATGAGAGATAATTTATATCATTTCGAATCAAGCGAATCTAAAATTTTTAGATCTTTTTCTTCGGTTAAGTCGCAATTAAAAATTAGACCCACAAAAACCCAATAGGTAAGTAGAAAAAAATAAAATATGCAGGAGGAAATTGGAACAAATTTTTTACAAATAGTTTAAGGGTATACGCAAAATTTAATTTTTAAAATTCACTGATTTTTTCCTGCTCAATTTTTTACTTTCCCTGATCATCAGGGAACTAATAAGAGCCACTGTGAAATAAGCTGACGAACGCAGCTCGGCTCTCAAAGGCGGGGAACCGCCGGCGCGGAAGAGAGGGGGGTTGATAAGCAATGCGCATGCGCGGCGTGCGCGTGCACGTTTGCCGGTGGTTAATTGGGGATCTCTGCACGGGAGAGCCGAGCTTATCACTAAAATTCAAAGACCACAATTTTTATTTTTCAACATTGTTAACATAGAATTTTATTTGAAAGTTTCAAATATAAATATTTTAACCAAAAATATGATTTTTTTCAAAATTAGTGAATTTTTAACAAAAGATTTCTTTTTTTAACCAAACACAACTTTCTGCATACAAAGCGGAATTTTCATCCGAATATTCTAATTTTCAGACACGAAAGATTAAAACTCAACCAAGAACAGTTGACAAGAAAACGATTTTTTTGAGAAGAAGGTTCAATTTTCAACCCGAAAAGTTGAATTTGCAACAAAAAAGATGAATTTTCATTTTAAAAAGTAAGGACTTTTCAATTTGAGAAGATTAATTTTTAACAAAAAAAAGGAAAAAGTTTTATTTTTAATTTAAAAATTAATTTTACACAAAAAAATTTACCCAAATAAATACATTTTCATCCAATCTTCAAACAAACAAAAAACTTTTAACAAACTAAATTCATTTTTATACAATTCTTTGAATTTTGAATAAAGAAAGATCAATTTTGAACAAATAATTCAATTTTCAACCAAAAAGATCAATTTTCAACTAAAATTATGTTTCAACAAAAAAATTATTTTTTAAAGAAGTGGTTCAAACTTTCACAAAGTAATTAAATTTTCTACTAAAAAGATGAGCAAAAAATAAAAGTTCCCAAAAAATAGTTGAATTGTAAACCAAGAAAGTTTTAAGGGAAATTTTCAACAAAAAGTTAATTTTATACCAAAATAGTTTAATTTTCCATGTAAAAAGACGAATTTCAACGAATAAAGATTTTTCAGTCAAGAGTGAAAAAAGTTCATCTAAAGTGTTGAATTTTTAAGCCTAAGAATGAATTTTTTGTAAAACAGTTGAATTTTTAACCCGAAAATAGAAATTTAAAAAAGTTCATTTTTAACCAAACACTTGCATTTTTAACCAAAAAAAGAGGATTTTTTAACTAAACTAGATCAATTTTCAATCAAAAATGGAAAAGTTTTATTTGCAATTGAAAAAAAATTTTGAATAAAAGGGAAAAGGATTTTCGACAAAATAGTTAAATTTTCAACCAAACAGATGAACCGAGCCAAAAAATAAATTTTGAATTAAGTAGTTAAACTTTGAACCAAAGAGCTGATTTTCGAATGAAAATCAAGGATCTTTAACCGGCATAGTCAGAGCTTCAAATAAACGATTAATTTCTAATTAAAAAAAAACAATTTTTAACTCAGATGATAAATATTCACCAAAAAAATAATTTTAATAGCAAAAAAACAAGAATTTTTTAACTAAGATGATCAATATTAAAAAAAAATAATCATTTTTCAATCTTCGACCCAAAAAGACAAATTTGCAATCAAACAGTATCATTTTTATTCAAAAGAAATAAAAAATATACTAAAACCGATGAATTTATAAATGAAAAAGACAAACAAAAAGAGTTAAATTTTGAAATAAAATAAAGTTTTTTTTTCTAGAAAATTATACATCTTCGTTTTTTGTTGTTGAAAATCATTTTTTTTAAGTTTAAAATTTTTTAATGAAAATGTATCCTTTTCAGCTAAAAATTCAATTATTTTGATGGAAATTGTCTTTTTCTTGTATTTAATTAATCTTTTTTGATGAAAATCCAACTGCTGACCTAAAAAACTTTTTCTTTCAAATTAATTTTTTTTAAAGATTTCTTATTCAAATTACAAACTGACTTAATTTGTAAAAAATTATTTATTTGTTTGAAAATAATTTTTTTAAATACAAATTTTAATGTTTTTTTCGTCTAAAATTTATATGGTTTAGTTAACAATTTAACTATTTGATTAAAAATTTATGTTTTTCTTTTGAAAATTCAAGAATTTTGTAGAAAATTCGTCTTTTCTTGTATAAAATGTATATATTTTTCAAATTGAACTATTTCAGTTGAAAGTTAAACATTTTTGTTTTTTAAAGATTCATTATTTTAATTCAAAATTAATATCTTTGTTTAAAATTTACCCACTTTGTGGAAAAATTGTATAATTTTTAACATCGTTCTTTATAATCGGAATTAAACAATTATTTCACAATAAAATTCAAATTAATTTCAAATTTCTCGAGAAAAGATATAAGAGCTGATATATAACCAGAAAAGATTAAATTTCTACCAAAAAATATAAATTTTAAAGCCAATCTTAAAAAAAAAAGTTCGCCAAAAAAATTAAAATTTCAACCAAACAGATGAGCCCTTAAACAGAAAAATAAACTTTCAACAAAGAGATTTAATTTTTACCACATTAGTTAAATTTTTAATTAAAAATATCAATTTTCAAGAAAAAAATCCAGCTTATAACAAAATAGTTCAATTTTTAACTAAATAAGTCAATCTTTCTATAAAAAAATGAAATTCGAACAAAAACATCTGAAACGAAAAATTTGCTACAGAAGAATTATTTTCAACAACAACAAAATAATCATTTTTAACCAAACAGTTGCAAGATTCTTTTTTTTTTTCTAAAAAAGACGAATTTTTTAACAAAATAGATGCAGGTTTAACCGAAGAGATTAATTTTTAATTAAAATGATGCATTTCTAACGAAAAAAATATAAATTTTCAACAAAGTAGTTCAACTTTTAACCAAATAGTTGAATTTTGCAAGAAAAAGATGAAAATAAAAATTATTTAAATTTCAAATACAAAATATTTGGATTTATCCAGAAAAGTTGAATTTTCAACAAAATAGTTGAACCCTCAACCAAAAATATGAATCTTCACAAAAAAAATGAATTTCACATAAAACAGTTTAATTTTTAACCCAAAAATATGAAATAAAAAAAATTAATTTCTAACTAAACAGTTGCATATTTAATATAAAAAAAAATTTTCAACAAAATAGTTAAATTTTTAACCAACTGATGAACCAATCAAACTTTTAACCGAAGAGATGAATTTTCAACTAGAATAGTTTAATTTTCAGTGAAAAAAATTAATTTGAAAGTAACAAGAAAAAATTTTCAACTATGATGATTTATTTTTTACGAAAAAACACAATTTTTTAACAAAGTACATGAACTTTCTAGCAAATAGCTGAATTTTTGAATTTGAAAACATAAATTTTCAAGCAGTAAGCGAAAAGTTAAATTTCCATTAAAAAAATATATTATCGTACAAAAAAACTATGAACTAAAATAATGAATCTTCAAATGTAAATTTACCAATTAAATTAATTTCCAACAAAAAACCGAAAATTTCTACTACATTTCATAAGAATTAAAAAAATTGTATTGTAAATTTGAATAATTTTAAGACATTTAGAAGATTTTTTATTTCAAAAATTCTTAACCTAAAAGTGTAAAAAATGGCAAAAAACTTTAAACGAAATTAAGATTTTTTAAGATTTCAAAAGGTGTGAAGATGGTTCAAAAATTGTTTGCAAGATTTCTGGGAATATTTAAAGTGATTCTTGAATTTTGAATTTAATTTTAAGAGAATATTTAAATAGATTTTTGAATATTTCAGAAAATTTCCAAAATTTACAAAAAAAAAAACTTGAAGATTTGTTAAATACTATTTTTATTTTGCAAAATGTAAACGAAGTGTAGACTTTTTAATACACAAAATTTTTCAAAATATTTCTAAGAATGTCGACAAAATCTGTAGGAAGTTAATTCAATTTCCATCGTTTTAAAAGGTTTTTCTAAATTCTCTTTTGCTAACTAATTTGTTATAAAAAAATTATGTTTTTGGATAAGTTTAACTATTTTTGACTTAAAATTGGAATCTTTCTTGGTTGAAACGTCAATTATGTTTTACATATGTCGTTAAGAATTTATCTTTCAGGTGAAAATTGGTCAATTTTGGTGTATAATTGAACTATTTGGTTGCAAATTCATTTGTTTATCATTTGTCTAAAGTTTTCCACATCGACTAAAATTCTCCACGTCGCCTAAACGGCACCACATTGCCTAAAATAGTTCACGTCGCCTAAGCTGCTCCACGTCACCTGAGCAAAACCACGTCGCCTAAACTTATCCACGTTGCCTAATATGTTCCACTTCGACTTAACTGCTCCACATCGCCTAAACTGCTTCACGTCGTCTAAACAGCTCCACGTCGCCTAAACTTCTTCACGTCAGCTAAACTGCTTCACGTCGCCTAAGCTTATCGACGTCACCTAAACTTCTCCACGTTGGCTAAGCTGTTCCACATTGTCTAAATTGTACTGCGGCGCTTAAACGACACCACGTCGTCTAAATTTATTTACGTCACATAAGCTGCTCTACGTCGCCTAAACTGCACCACGTCGCCTACACTAATTAACGTGGCCTGAACTGTTCCACGTCGCCCAAACGTATCCACGTCACCCAAACGTATACACGTCGCCTGAACGGTGACGTGCAGTATAGGGTGGAAACTTTGATATCAGGGTGGCCGTCAAATTTCTTGTTCAAAATTCCCTGATTTTTTCATGAAATATTTTTTATGCTCCTTGACTATTATTATTTAAAGACCAGAAACATAAATAATTGAATAAATAATAAATCCATATCTGTAGAAACAATTTTATTTAGTTTATAATTCTCATATTATTAAGTTATTGCTTTTAGACCACACTAAATCGATTCGACGGTTTTATCTGCATAAACCTGAACAATGAATTCGTGTAAAAACCATGACGAGCTTCAATCGATTTTTTTCCTCTCACTTTTTCTCTGACCATATTATGACCGATACTCGCTGAATTTATTTTCCTTCAACAAGTTATTTCTAGAAAAAACTACAATTTTCTAAGAAGGCGAATTTAAAGATTCCGGAATTTTCTTAAGGAAACAATTATTTTATTTCAACTATTTATTAATATATTAAACAAAAAATAGATTCAAATAATTGTATTAAATTTTACATTTTTTAGGAAACCACAATCATTCATTTTCAACCAAATAGATTAATTTCTAAAAAAGATGAATTTAAAAAAAAAAAGTTAAATTTTCAACTGAAAAAGATCAACTTTCATAAAAAAAAATGTTCAGTTAAAAAATTAATTTTCAACAAAATAGGCTAAAAAAAGCGATAAAGTTTCAATTAAAATTATTAATCTTTGATAAGAACAACAAAATTAATTTTCAAGACAGAAGATTTTCAATAAAAAAAGATCCATTTTCATCCAAAAGTTTTTCAGTTAAAAATTTAATTATACACAAAAAACGGATTTTCAACAAAATAGGTCAATTTTGAACATAAAAGATGCCTGAAAAATCAACTGAAAAACATAAATATTTAACCAAATAATTCAATTATCAACTTAAACAAATTTCTATACATTTAAAAAAAATTGATTATTTAAATTTTCAGTTAAGAAGATTAATTTGCTACCAAATAAGATGATTTTTCAAGAAAATACGTGAATTAACATGATATTTTAAATGTTCAGATAAAAAATTAATTTTTAACCAAACAAGATGAATTTTCAACAAAAAAATTAAATTTTGACAACAAAAAAGTGAAATACAATAATATAAAGCTACTTCTACAACTAACACAAAATTATTATTCAATTTTTCATTGCAATTTAAAAAATAACAATTTAGACACAATCTCTAAAAAAATCCCTGACAAAAAAATCGATGAAAAATAATTTTGAATATAAAATATGTCACATCAAACTTTCAATAAAAAAGTTAATCTTCAAACAGATAGTTGAATTTTCAGTATAAAAAGATGAATTCATAACGGAAAATGCAATATTTGGTCTAACAATTTGAAAATATTTTAATTTTTTTATATTAAAAAAACAGTTGAATTCATCAAAAAAAGACAAATTTTGAACAAATTAGTCCCAAAAGTCAGATATCTGAAAAAAATAGTTTTTCTATGATTTCAAAAATCAAAATATTATAAATGATATTGCTTTAAATAAAAAGCATGTTTTTCTATGAAAAATATTGAAGTTCACACACCAAAAAAATCATTAATTTTAATCACGTTTTTTGCAATTGAATTTTTTCTGACGATCGCTTCTTACCAATTTTTGAAAAATGATTGCATTTTAATAAATGATGGCTTATTTTTGTCCGGGAAAACATTCTCGACAACTCTGTTTCTAATTTTTTAAATAACTAAATGATCTTAAAATATTAAAAATATTAATAATGATAATATTAATATATTATTAAAATTCAATCATTTGTTAAAGATTGGTAAGAAGCGACAATCAGAAAAAAATAAGTTGCAAAACATGGTTAAAATTCATATTTTTTGGATGAATTTTAACATTTTTTATAAAAAATAATTTTTTTCATTTAGAATGACATCAGTTATAATATTTTGATTCCTAAAATCATAGGAAAACTATTTTTTTCAGATATCTGACTTTTAGCGCGACAACTGAATTAAGCAAAAAAAATTCATTTTTTTTTAGAAAAAAATATTGAATATTTTCAAAAAGAGACGTACTTTTAAAAAAAAATATTTTTTTAAACCGAAAATATGAAGTTTTCACAAAGAAGTTAATTTTAAAATTAATAAATTAATTTTCAACCAAATGCATGAATTTTCTACCAAAAAAAGGAATTTTTAACTAAAATGATGAATTTTCAACAAAAAAAATGCTTTTTAACAAACTATAGAAATTGCTTTATATTTTACAGATTTTCTTCGACATTTTCAAAAATTGTTTGAAAGCTTTTGATATTTTTTAAAACTACACTTTGCTTAAATATTTTAAAAATATTTTAAAATTTTAGATGATTTTATTCATAACATTTAAACTGCCTTCTTAAACGATTTGAGTTTGAAAAAAATAATTCTAAAATTTTGCAAAATAAAAAAAATAATACAAAATTTTCAATTGTTTAGAAATTTTGAGAATCGTTTGAAATGTTTAAGAATATTGTCAAATATTCTCCTAAAATTAATTTTAAAATAAAGAATCACTTTAAATAATCCTATAAATCTCTTAAAAATCTAAGTTTTATTGCAAGTTTTTTGATATTTTTTACAATTTAAATTATTTTTGAAATTAAAAAAAAATTCTAAATAACTTTTAAAATTATATACATTTTTCCTAAAATTTTGAAAAATTCTTCAAAGTGAAAAAATTGCATTAACTCGAATCCTTTTTTACAATCTTCGCAATTTTTTGAAATGTTTTATAATTTGTTTAAATATTCTCTTAAAATAAATTTTGGTAAGTGAAAAAGTAAATTAAAATTGTTGATAATTAATAATGATGTTTAGAAACGTTCAGAGATAAATTGTATCAAGTAAAATTAATTATTCGAAAACTCCTTTTGTTAAAGAATTATTTACAATTTAAATTTTTTCCATTTTATAACGCTCTACGGTGCGTTTAGGCAGTGCACCGCACCTCGTCAGGTTCGGGCAGTGTACAGGTGCTCTGTCACCTAAACGCGACGGGCATGAGCCGATTTGGAAATTGCGATTTACCAAATTTCCGAAAATTCAAAAGAACAAACTAAAAATAACCACTCAGTATAGAACCAATCAGGTATTTAAAAACAATAAGTGCCATATTTTCGAGAATAATTTTGTTCCACTAATTTTTTCAAGAGAGAATAGTATTGTACACAATTTGATTGTATTTTCAATAAGATAAGATCCCCAATAATCGAATAATGCGATTGCACTGAAGCACTATACTTATTGAATTCGCAAGGACAACAATTTTTATTGAATTCGTAATGGCTGCGAGTGAAGGATTTACGTTGGTGAGGTATTTGTTAAGAAAAGTGCTGCCGTTTTACGGCATCTTTTTGATAGAATTTTTTATATGCCTGGCTATAACGCAGCAATGACTAAAGGCACTTAGATGGCAATAAGACAATAAAAAGTAAACTTCAAGACCGAGCTTCGATCAACTTCAGGAGAGAGAATTGTCCATGAAAAGGTTTCTAACTTGATCTCAAAGCTGAGTTTTTTCTCGTTACTCACAAATTTCTAGAATCCAGACGCAAATTCCTACTTTACCGACTTCGAGAACATTCTACATCTGAAGTGGTTTATGTCCGTGCTAAGTTTCTATAATGCTCTCGAAGGGTCTCGTTAATATCACAAAATGATACTGCGCAATCGCGAGGGATTAATTTGCGAAAGCAGATTCAAGTTTATTTATTATCTTAATTAAGCATTTAAAAATATAAACATGAAAATACTTACGCCAAATGCGTAATTGAGATAATAAAGAATTTTGAAGTTGTTTAAAATTTTCGTAAAGAGTTTCAAGGTTATTTAATATCTCACTTAAACTTTTTAAAATATAACCTTGAAATTGTTTGCGCGAAATGTTTAATTAAGATAATAAATACTCTAGAAGCTGTTTACACAAATTTGTCCCTCACAATTGGGAAAGATCATTATGTGATGTTAATGGGACCCTTCGAAAACATTCTAGAAACTTAGCACGGACTCGAACTACTTCAGCTGCAAAATGGTCTCGAAGTTGGTAAAGTAGGAATTCGCGCATAGAACCTCCCTATTCCTCATTCTTTAAATAAATTGTAAAATATTCGATAAAACTTTTTTTTTTAATTGCAGAATATTCTAGAAATTTAAAAAATATTCTGAAATTTACCAAGCATATCAGAAATTTTTTTTTTTAATAACAATAGAGTTTAATATTTGAGAAAAATTAAATTTCAAATTGCCTAGAAAAATCTAAAAACAAAATATTTCGTTAAATGAAACAACATTTTTAGTTGTTTTAACCAAATATTTTGGTAGATGAAATATTTGTTATTAACAACATGTATGCATTAATATGTATTATTTAACAATATGTCTATTTTCTCAGATTTATAAATTACTTTAAACATTTGAGATGAAATAAGCAGTAAAAATCCTTAAGGACGAGACTAATTGCATTTCAAATCTTCATTGGATGTGACATGCAATTTGCTGCTTCTGCTCTATATTGGTATATTTGGCAAACCAAACTAGTGCTACAGGAACGACGGAAATCGCAAGCCGTCCCAATGTCGACGTCGATGTCAGGTTTCCTTAATGTTCCTTAATGGAACCGCAATGCTTCCTGCTAACTAAATTACAGCCTACAAGATCTTGGAAGACAATAAAGTGCCACTAAATATTTAAAAATAATTTCACAAATTGTTATTGATAATTTTGAAACAAACAACAAATATTAGCCATTAGCCGTCCTTAGTCTCCCCTTTAGCCTACTTCACCTTCTCTCACCTACCCTTCATTCCTCAACTTCTGCCTCTTCTGATTACCCTCTCCTCATTTACTCTCCATACTAACCCTTACTTCCCTACTACAAGTCCGCTCCCTTTCCCTTCATCCCCTTACCTTTCGCTTTCTATACTTCTCCCAACTCTATTTCTCTTCTCTTCCCTACTAACAACTGTTCTTCCTCACTTTCCCGCCCCTCACGACACCTCCTTTTCTCTACTTCTTCCTCCTCTAGTTCATCGTTCCTTAATTCCCTTACTAGCCATTCGCTTCCTTCCTCCTTCACTACTCCCTCATCTAC